>NC_056738.1:386912341-387212341 GCF_019279795.1 Protopterus annectens
GGCAACAAAAACCCAGTTAATAGTCAGTTGCCTTTGTTTGTCTGGCGTCAGGTAAGCCATCTGGGCAGTTGTATTCAAGCTTGCACCCAGGAATGTAATTTTTTGAGAGGGTACCAGTTGTGATTTATTTTCGTTTGTGTACCCTAGGCATGTTAGAAGCCTTTTTACAAACGCCAGATGTTGAAGAAGAATGTCCTTGTTTTCTGCTTGAATGAGACGGTCATCCAAGTAAGGATAGATTTGTATGCTTCTTTGTCTGCAAAATGCAATTACTGGTGCCAGGCACTTTGTAAAGACCCTGGGTGCAGTAGATAAGCCAAAGGGCAGTGCAGAGAATTGGTAATGCATAAAACCTGCCTTGAAGCAGAGTCTAGTCACTAACCAAGCATTCTTGCCCAGCATGGGCAGAAGCTGTTGTAAAGTCAGCATTTTGAATTTTGTGATGTCCAAGAATGTGTTCAAAAATCGATAAATCCAGTATTGGACGCCAGGCATTGTCTTTTCTGGGTACCAGGAACAGTCTTGAATAAAAACATGTCCTTTTTCCTGGTCTGGTACTGGTTGAATAGCCCCCATATCCATGAGGGACGTAACTTGTTTCTGAGCCTCTGCCCATTGATTTTGTGGCAGATCTGGCCAACCGTTTGGAATTGGCAAGGTATGGAAATGAAATCTGTACCCCTGGGATACTATGTTTAATACCAACTTGCCCTGGGTTATTAACTGCCAATTTTGAGCATGAAGTGCTAATTTCCTCCCCAAGGGGGCTGCCAAAAGATAAGTGCTTGGTGATGGTAGAGGGAAGTCATTGAGACTGCTTACTGTAGGGTTGTGCTTTGTTTCCTCCAGATTTGGAGGTAGAGGCACCCCCATCGCTTTGACCTGTAAGAACCCTGTGATTGGTATCTAGAGCCTTTTGAGCACCTGGATTTGCCTTGTGAGGCTCTGTTGGACACAGGAAAGGACCAATTTTTAGTAGGCCAGTGTCTACTGAATCTGGGTGGCTGCACTTGTAAGAAATCTTTTACAGTTTGCATAGATTTAGCTTTGTCTTCCATTTTCTTTAAAACCTCTTCTGCCTTATTACCAAACATTATCATGCTGTAAAGGTGCATCCAACAATTTAGCTTTAACATGATCAGGCAGATTTTGCTCCTTGAGCCAGGCATGCCTTCTAATCACAGATCCAGTAACTGCGGCCCTGTAAGAGGCCTCCAAGGAATCAAAACCACATTGCAAATTATGCTTTCCAACCTGTTCTGCTGCATGCAATAATTCCTGTAATTCTTTATTTTCCTCACATTCAGATTCAACATCATTTTCTGTTTCAATAATCCCATAACATGTTGTTGATATTTAAGCGTATGAAACTGGCAGTTTAAGGCCCTAACTGCCAAGGTTGCAGACGTATAAACCTTCTTTCCCCATCTATCCAGCGCCCTGGAATCTCTATCAGAGGGGGTAGGATTCTTGGCTGTAGAGGCCTTTACACCTTTGGGACCCTGTGAGTTAGTTTCAGGATCAGCAGCAGGATTTTTGAATAAAAATTTGTGGGAGTCAGGAACCCTGTAATATCTGCCTGGCTTACTAGGAGCCGGAGGTAGGGAATCAGGAGCCATGCTTGATTCCGAAAACACATCAACAGTGTCCAATACAGGAGGTATGGCCAAAGGCCTATGCTGAGGAAGAAGGAAATCCCTAAGCCTCTTTTTTGATTCCGAGAAATCCTGACTCTCCCAATGAAAATGTTCCCTTCAAGTATGCAAGGTTTCTCCAAAATAATAATCCTCAGGAGGAGATGCAGATGGGATGGATTCTTCTGCATTTGAATCCTCATAGGGTGGTACAGAAAATTCCTGATCAGAAGAGGAATCAGAAGAAATAGAAAATTGATCTGAAGATTCATAATCAGTGCCTTGCCTAGACCTCTGATCGGGGGGGGGGGGGGGGTTGGGAACCCCTGATCAAGGTAATTAAGTCCTCAGCCATTTTGATCATCTGTTTTTTTAGGCATAGGGGCTTGAGTATGTGGCTCATGCGTCGGCTTTTTAGCCTTAGAAGTTGTTTTTGCTTTTGAAGCTGGTGTCGGTTTTATATAGAAATGTTGAGGTCTGAAAACACCCTCAAAAGCCAGTGTCTGCTCAGCGGCTCCGGACCCATCCAAGGGAGAGACATCCGCGGGTACAATATTCTGAGAATCTTGAGTCTCGGTAGAGGCCTGCAACTCAAAAGTAGTGGGTATCAGGGTCTGCAAAAGCGCCTCACTGAGTACCGGCGAACCGGCGACTGGCTTAGGAGAAGCTTTGTTGTCAGTTTTGGACCTCGACGGTCTGTCTCTGTCCTTTTCTTTGTGCTTTTTGTGAACTCCAGTAGTCAGATTGCTATCCGACTACATTTCAGGGTAATTAAATCTGTTTCCAAAATATTTTGAAGCAAAGATATACCAATGCTTAATAGTGCATTGGTTAAATCTAGCACAAAACCGACAGCAAGGCACGTTATGATCTGGGCCTAGGCAAGGAATACAGTACAAATAAAAATCCTTATGAGGTATTTGCTTCCCACAAGTAATGCAATTATTAACTTTTACTGACATCGGTAAGGAACAAGAAAGTTTCCTCAATGGGGTACTTAGCTTTAATTGAAAACTTCGGTTCTGAAACTGGAATGCGAAAATTTCAGGAGTCGGCCGACCGGCACTTGCAAACTGCTTCTGCTTCGGGCACCGCGCGGCAAGAAAGACTAAAGAAAATGGCGTCGGCTGCATGTTTTATACCCCTGACGACCTGACGTCATGGAAGAGGAGACAGCAACCAAAGCGACTTTTGATATTCAGGCCGACTGAGGGCAACCTGCCAGCAGATTACCCAAATGTAATGACTGCAAAAGTGAAACACGAAGAACATCTGCAAAACTCAGGCTGAAATGAAGAAAAGGCTGGCTGAATAAGAGACTGCACAAGAAGGGATGTTTCAAAAAATAATATGACTAGAGGACAGAGCACTTGGGGGAAAAACAGAATTTTTTTGCTATACCACAGAGACTGGAGGGAACAGACTGTATTAATTTTATGAAAGCATAAATAAGCAGCTGGACTGGTATTCCACAACAGGAATTGTTAATTGAAAGGGCACATCATGTATATGCTCCAAATCCGGTTACTAGAAAACAACCTACACCTTTAATAGTAAAGATTCAGTCTTATCAGCAGAAGGAGTTGATTCTGACAAAACTGTCGCAGAAGGATAAAGTACTAAAAGTGGGAGACAGCAGGGCATTTGGGAAGAATGACTACACATTGCACACCAGGCAGAAAAGGAGTAAATATACTCTATTATTTAAGGAATGTGAAGAAGCAGGCATGAGATTCAAACTGCTGTACCCAGCCATCTTCAAAAATTTTTCCCTGCAGGGACAAAAACATTTTTGATGAAGCACATGGTAAGGAGGAAATACAAAACTTTGTCCAACAAAGGGTGAGCTGTGGAACAGGAGGAGGTTCTGCTTCATGTCCTTCTGGTGATAAGAACTACAGAGAGACAGAGCCCGTGGAATCCTTTTCACTGTTTCAACGGAAAATGCCAGAGAAGGAAGAAAACATAAGTCAACTATAAGAATCCAGAATACATTTGGAATGAAACAGAGACAGGATTTGGGCGATGGTGATGAACCGATGTTAATTCACAGTGTCGCTATCCAACAGGGCAGCTGGAATGATCCCTGGAGTGAACTTTCTGTTACCCATCCACTTGTCAAAATTTCTCTGTAAGAGGGCCAGCAAGGTGCTCTGCTTGACATGAATGGGAAGCTTATTCCAGAGTATAGGCAGTCTTTGGGAGATGAACCTGTCCCTCCAGCATGTTCTGTTAACGGTGGTATGTCATTAATCTTCAGAAAAATACTTGGGAGAGAAAGGAGAAGGTTAACTGTAAGTAAAAATTTTTTTCTTAATGGTACTGTTTTAATGGTGCGTAACTTTCTTTGCAAACTACGAAGTAATGTTTTCCCAGTTATTTTTAAATGTAATGGGGCTACTAATGCAAACAATGTTTATGTTTTTTTTTCCCTTTCTCCCTTCTCACTTTTTTTCCTTGTTCAGTTTTAAGATAGGTAGGCACTGCAATGTAAACATGAGACAGGAAACAGGACAGGTCTGGTTAAGAGAGCATGACGAAAGAAAAATTAGTGTTTTCTGTCATGCTTGCATAGGGGAATGATTGGGTTAAGGCCCTTGGCTTTATCCAGCAACAACTATTATTATAAAGCAAGTAAATGATGCATTGTTTACCAGAAAAAAGCTTTATAATAATCAATATTCTTCTTTAGCAGTTTTGTGTCTGATTTGCATGTTCCTGGAAGACAACCAGATAAAGAGAAATGTCTTGGAGAAAGTGTTTACTGAAAGCATTCAAGTGTTTTCTCAGCTGGGAGAGCTATAAAGATAAGACAAAACTAGGCAGCACTTACTAGTAGCACAGGCTGTACCATGCGTCTTTGCATGACTAACCTTTCTGTTTGGTTAACTCTAGCCTCTGTGGCTATTAGTTTAGAACTTTTGTTATTATTAGGGAGGTAAAGCTTCAAATTTTGAAGATGTACACAGCTTTGTGTGTTATTAAGTTAATAGATTTTAGGTGAGTATTGGGATGTGTTTGTTTTTTTGTTTCAGGGCTTTCAACAAAAAGATGTGTAAGATGTGACAGACCCAAAAGGATATGACAGGAAACAAATGTTTAAAAGACCAAGCTACCAAACAATATATACATCTAACATAAAAGCTGGAATAAGACATTTAACAAAAAAGTAGTTGTACATAAAAGGTGGGAACAATAACTATATATGAAAGTGATGCTTTCTGCAATGTCTTTAAATCTGAATGATCTCCCAGATAAATACAGAAAAGAAAGAAAAGTGAACTATATTAAACTGTAGAGTGCTAATAGTTATGCTACAGGAGGCACACCTGGAAAGAACTGAAAACGTGAATTTGATAAAAAAGGTTTTCAGGATGGTTATTCAGCAGAATACCTGGGGCAAAGGGAAAGAGGAGTACTTATGTTAATTGCAAGAGGAGCTCCAATAGTGACAGAAGAGGATTAAAACAAGACAATAATGGTAGATATATAGTACTAAGGGGCTACTGGCAAGGTAGCAGGATTGCACTGGCATGTACGTAGAGTCTACCTAAACTGCTATAATGGAGCTTAAGAGAATTCTGGGAGAAACAATCAGCTTTCAGGAAGGAATATTTCTTATGGGTGGGAACTAGAATTTGGGTTGCAACAGTGAAGATGTGTCTGGGGGGCTCAGAAGGGAAAATATAACAAAGTAGAGTACATTTTTGAAGAAATCCATGAAAATGTTTGGCATAGAAGATGCAAATTCCGTACTAGGGAGTCTGGGCTGAATTTACATATTATTCTCCAGATACAAAAAACCTGGGCTAGGCTAGCTAGAATTTATATTTCATAAGGACATATGCATTTAATTGAAGGTCTTGAAACACAGCAAATAATTATTTCAGATCATGCACCAATAATAACAATAACAAAAGGTAATGAAATGAAAAATGAGACACTGGAGCTTTCCCACCTATCTGTTGAAAAGAAAGGAATTTAAGGAATGTGTGTTGGGAATTATTCAGAAGCTATTAGAGAAGATAAACATTTCTTCTGAAAATATAGCTAGGGAGTGGGATAAAATCAAAGTGGAATTTAAAACTAGAGTGGAAATAAAGGAAAGGGAGATGTAGTTAAGTAGTAACCAAAATTATTTGGAGGGAATGAAAGTACAGCAAAACAGGCGGAATCCACAGAACAAGAGGAGAAGCAACTGCAGAATGCTAAACAGAAAATAAGGGATTACCTTGTTAATATGCACATGCGTTTAGAAAGATTGCTGTCAAGCAACTGTTTTTTGATGATAACTCTAGAGCACAAAGACTTTTAGGACAAGGACCCAGGCAACAGAAAGTGGAAAGGCCTGTCACCAAGCTTAGGGAGCCTATAACAAGGAAGATAACAAGAGATCATGTAGAAGCATTAGAAATACTTCGGACATTTTATGAAAGTCTGTACAAAGCAGAGAAATATGGAAATCAAGAAAACGGTACAAATAGAAATGTTTCAGGAAGAATTAAATATGCCAAAGTTAGAGGCAGATGAGGCTCAATTAACAGGCAGGATAGGAGATTAGATAAAAATGATTTACAACCAATCTACAGGAAAGTCCCTAGGATTACATGGTATTCCTGTCAAAGTCTGGAAGCTAGGAGGGAAAAAAATGATAAAGATCTGGAAGGTTTTGTTTAATAGTACCTTAAAAAGAGGAGAAGTACCTAAATCCTGGAAGAAAGTGGTGGTAGCAGTAATACCTAAAGAGGGTAAACATCCATCGGACCCAGCTTCATACAGGCTCATTTCAATACTAAATCATGATTATAAAGTGCTTACGTCTATAATGGTTAAAAGAATGACAACTGATGCCAAAATTGATAGCCATGCATCAATGTGGTTTTGTGGAGGGGAGGCAAACATTTGATAACATTAACAGAACACTGATTATACAGAGGGAAGCAGAATGTAAGAAAATACCACTGTTGTTGGAAGGTCTTGATGCAGACGAAGCATTTGACAGAGTAAGCTAGGACTTCATGAGCAGAGCAATTGAAGCAGTTGCTTTCCCTGATAAAATTATAAGGTTGATTAGGAATTTGTATGAGTGATCAGAGGCAAAAAATTAAAGTGGACAGGGTCCTCTCTGGCAATTTCTGCTTGAGTAGAGGAACCAGGCAGGGCTGTCCTCTTTCCCCTTTGCTGTTTGCATTATATTTATAACCATTGGCAAAGAAAATAAGGGACTCAGAAATTCAAGGACATAATTGGTATGGTAGTCAAGAAAAGCTGGCTTTGTTTGCAGATGATGATATCTTATACTTGATAAAACCAGAAAGGGATACCGCAATGTTGTGGAACATTTTAAGACAGTTTCACATCCTCTCGGGATACAAAATTAATGAAGCTAAAACAAAGACAATAGATGTAAATTATGTACCCTGCAATACCCATATTCATGGGAACATGATAAAATGAAGTATTTAGGAGTATGGATTAAAAAGGACTCAGTTGTGGAAGCTAAGGATACGTGGGAGGAGACTAAACAGAAGATCTTACAAAAACTGAGAAAATGGAAGCTTTGTTATATAGATATGGATAGTAAGATGCAAGCAGTTGAAATGTTTTTAGTCTCTTTAGTTTTATACACAGGCCAGGCATATTTTTATCAACCAGAGAAGTTGAGGATAGCAATTAAAAAACAGCTGAAGGATTTTACCTGTGAGGGGAAGATGGCAAGAGTTAAGTGGGATAAGCTGATTCTTCCAACAGAACAAAGAGGACTAAGATTACCCAATTTGAAGGGGTATTTCAGAGCAACAGTTAAGGCTCTTGTACATAGCACAAGCAGAAATTATAAATCAAACTGGAAAGGGATGATGATGATACAAGGGAGAAGCTCAAGAAACAAGGAGACACTGGGATTTTGGATGCAGACCCTTAAGGAGAATGACAATAATCATACAGATTATTTGCATTAAGTAGCAGAAAGTATTTTAAGAAGTAAGCCAGTACAGGAATGGAGAAAAGGGATTCTGATAATAGGGATGACTTCAATTAGGGATACAGACAATAGACAAGAAGGGGCTGGAATTTATTGGAAAAAACTGGCAAAGGATCCAAGGTACTGGGAGCAAATAATTAGAAAGGGAAAGGTAAAAGAACAGGAAGACGCCAATAATGTATTTGGACTGCAGGTTAGAGACTGCCTTCCTTATGAAGAACTGATATAGGCAAAGAGAAATAAATAGGGGGTCCTAAACAAAAGACCAGCATTGGTAGAGTTTTTAAAAGAATCTAGAACAGAAGTTCCCATTAAAAAGGAATAATTAGTACAGCATACAAAACACTGCATGACAACTATAAGAATCAATCAGATGAGCTTAGAAAGCATTGGAAAGAGTGACTGGATAAGCAATTCACAAAGAGACAATGGGGGATATACATCTATCTCCCAAATATGCAACAAAGTCTAGAAGATTTAGGATCTTTGCTTGGAAGTGTTTCTATACCCCAAGTAGACAAGAATTTTCCTCATGTAGATATCAGATGTTGAAGATGTGATAGGGAAGAAAGAGGTAACTGGGAACATATTTTCTGAGAGTGTAGTGAGCTGGCGGACTTTAGGGATTCACTGAGGACTGCTCTGTCAGGGATGTTGGGTGAGCTAATTGGTGTAATTAAGGAAGTTATTTTTTTTTAGCTACAATACAGAATAAGAATTGCCTAGATATAGTAAGGCCTTGCTGAGCCTAATTATGGTGGCTGCCAAAAAAGCAATACTAGAAAATGGAAATCAAAGTCTAAACCAGCATTACTAGAAGTAGTGAATATAATAACAGAGATAAAACAACTGGAATTGGGATCTTTTGAAAAGGGAAGGAGCAAACTACATAGGAAAAAAATTGGAATTGTGGGAACAATACATGCAGAGGAGGAACGAGGTGGGAATTGTGGGAACAATATATGCACAGGAGGAATGAGGTTTAAAAGAAGGCAGATGTTGAATGAACTATGTAATACTTAACTGACAATGACTGAACATTATAAATGATCTATGTTTGCAATTACGGTTGTTTCAATGGGATCTGTGATGTATAATGTTTGCAACTAAAGCTGTATTAATATGGTTTGTTTTTCATTTATACAAATGTAAGATTGCCAATGTCATACGTGATAAAAAAAAAATTAATAAACAAAAACATAGATGGAATGTCATAGTGAGTACATAACTTTATCTGATGGTGTCATTTTCATTCATTCCTCAGCTGTTGGGACAGAGTCCCCAGCTACCTAAATCCTGGAAAGACTCTAAAGGAGGATATTTCGAAGACAGCTGAGCCAAAGGTCACTATCCCCTGGAGACCAGATCCAATTTGTAATGAGCAATAATGGTATGAGGACTAGCTTAAGTTGCAGCTGCATAAACAACATCTAAGGGAGTTCTAGACATACAGCTGAGAACAGACCTCGTGGAATGAGCTCTTGGAGGCTTTGGTAAAGGCAAACCCACTTGCTCATAAAACAATACAATCAGTCAACCATTTGGATACTGGTTTGCTAAGTTTTGAATCAGAAAAAGAAACAAACAATTGATCAGATTTTCTTAATTATTTAGTTCTATGAAGGCAGAAATGTAACTGCCTTGGCACATCCAATAAATGCAGCATATATTCTCCTTTGTTAGAAAAAATTAGGAAAGAAGACTGTAAGGTTGATTAATATTGGATTCTGACACCACCTTTGGTAAAAATGAAAGAAAGGTCCGTAAAGAATCCCTATCCCTATGAAAAATTAAATAAGAAGGTTTAGTAAATAGAACTTGAAGTTCAGACACTCTTCTTGCAGAAGTGATAGCAATAAGGGAAAACAGTTTTCCAGGTCAAAAACTTCAAATCAGACTTAGCTGATAGTTTGAAGGGGGGTTGCATCAAGGTCTGAAGAACAATCCTTAAATCCCACGGAGGAATATGATCCTTTAAAGGAGGTCTAAGTAAGTAGGTTCCTCTAAGAAAGGTTTTACAAAGCTTGGAGGAAGCTAAGGTAGAATTATTTACTCCTATATGAAAGCTGGAAATTGCTAAATATACTCCGATAGTTGAGGAGCTAGCACCCTCATTGAAAATTGTAGCTAAAAGTAAAGAACCTTTGAAATCTGTGGTGGAAAGGGGTCTAAATTCTTTTTATGGGGTCAGAACAAATCTTTGCCATTTGCTTTTGTAAATCTTCCTAGTGGAAGCTTTATAAAAAGATAACAGAATATGGTGAACAGGGGAGTAGAGCATGAGCTGTCTAGCAATCAACAAAACTGAAGAAACCATTCGGTTAACTTGAGGGCTGAAAGGTCCAGATGAGTCATGTCTGTCAGGTGAGACAGGAGGTCTGGAGATGGATCCAGAATCTAGGACTGATGCATAAGATGAGGCAAAAGGAAGGGAAACCACATCTGACAATGCGAGTAAGGGGCAATGAGAATAACTGTGCTCTTCAATCAAGATCCTTCCTGGAGAAATTTAGGGATGAGCGGTAATGGGAGATAAGCAAAAAGGAGACGGAAGGGAAGCAAAGTGTCCCTCGGGGACTCCCCACTGGGGGGGAAATCAGGGCAAAGTACCTGTTGCACTTATTGTTGAGGGGAGATGCAAGAAGATCACAGCATGGCTGACCCCCTTGAAGGAAAATCTTCTCCATCACATTCATATTAAGAGACCATTCATGAGGCATCAGAATGGACCTGCTTAACTTGTCTTCAATCATGTTGGACTTCAAATCACCAAATAAACGAACCAGCAAAAACATTCAGCTTTATTAAAATGAGTACACACTCCAAGCAAGCAAAGCTTTCAGGTTACCCCTTCTTCAGTTCTACTGGTTCATTTATTCGGTGATTTGCTGGACTTTTATCGCACAGCATTTATCACAGTGAGTCCTGTTATTGTATCATGTTGGACTTCCCCAGGATGTGTGCTGCTATCAGACAGCGATTGGAGGAAAATGCCCATTGCCATACTCTCATAGCTTCTCAACAAAAAGGGTAAGATCTGGTTACCCCTTGCTTGCTGATGTACCACACCACCAACATATTGCCCGTCTGAATTGTGATAGTGCCGGTTGGTAGAGTGTCTTGAAAGGCCTGCAATGCTAGGAGGACAGTTCTCATTTCCAGGACACTGATGTATGTGCTTTCTTCTTGGGATGACCATGTGCCTTGGATTGTCCTTCCCAAACAGTGTCCCCTCACCTGATTTGAGAGGCATCCGTGGTCACTGTGGCCTTGGACTGAGGGAGAACAAAGGGATGGCCATCATGTATTGGTTGGAGTGCATCCACAAGAGAAGGTAATTCTTGCAAGCTTGAGTTATCTTGACTGGTCTGAATAATGGGTGTTGGAGAATAGACCACGGAACTGTGAGTGCCCATTGAAGGATTTTGATGGAACCTGGCCAGCGGTACAAAGGTTATTGCCGCTGACATGGATCCCAAAGCATGGACTATCAGACGTGCTGAAAGAGAAGAATTCTGAGTAATCTTTTTGACCTGGAACTGAATAGCCTGAATGAGAGAAAGAGGGGGAGAAGCCATCTGAGTGTATTGAAATGAGCACCAATGAATTCCAGCATTTGAGCTGAGATTTGTTGTAATTGACTAACATCCCCAGATGAGGGCACAGCTGGAGTAAGTAGTTCCTTGCTTGAATTAGATGATGCCTGGTTGGATGATGCCTGGTTGGAGTGGTCAGGAATCAGTCATCCAGGTATGGAAATACTTGAAATCTCAGCAGTCTCAGGTGAGCCGCTACTACTGCCATGTACTTGGTAAACGCTCTGGAGGGCTGTGATGAGACCAAAGGGCAGTGCTCTGAATTGGTAATGACTGGCTCCCAGCCACAGCCTGTTCATTTTGATGCATTAATATACATCCTGGAGATCTATCTAGCACATCCGGTTGTCCTTGTGCCAAAACAGCACCAGGAACTTTGTATACTGAACTGATCAATTTAGTTTTCTGAGATCCAAGATTGGTCTCCAATCCCCTGTCTATTCTAGCACTAAAAAAGAATCTTGAATAAGTTCCAGACTGTATCCGGTCTGGAGGGAGACTTCTTGGACAACTCTTTTCTAGCAGCTTGTTTATTTTTAGTGCTGCTGCTTCCCTCTGACTGGGTGGAACTTTGGGGATTTTCTTTGAAACTGTCAGGGGTGAATGGGAAAATGGTATGATATAAGAGCTGGATATTATCCTCCGCACCCATGAATCTTTTGTGATTTCTAACCAGGCTCTCTGATGCAGGGATAGTTGACCCTCAACTGCCTCCAGAGATGGACAGTCTTACCTCCTTTCAGGAGTACGGACAGAGAAGGTATGTTTAGATTCTTGATTGTGTAGGCCACGCAGGAATGGTGTCATTAATTGGAATCCCCCCTCTGCCCCTGGGGGAACTGTTGTCACATGGATCTTGAAAGGGACCCTGGGACTTCTTGAAACACATTTTTCTTCCTCCTCGTTGGCTTCAAGAAAAGGACCGTTGAGAAGTCGAAAAACATATGCCCACAGCAGACAGGGTTTTCTCTTCCTAGAGCGTGTCCTTTCACTTTGGGGTCAGACAAAGAGGTTCTAGCAAAGGGTGCACTGATGAAAGATTTGAAGGGTTCAGCAAAATCACATAAGTGCATCCCAGCACATCTCCTAATGGAAATGCTTGAACCCACTGCCCTAGTGGTACCTTCAGCAGCGTGAGAGATAAGCGTCATGGATGGATTTGCAATAGACTGAAGGGCAGCCAACTCCAAGGAAATAGTACTCTCTTCCTTGGAGGATATGGTCCCACAGAGAAATATGGAAAACTCCTTGATCACATCTTTCTAAAGCCTTGTGAAATCTGCCAAGTAATTAAACAAAGGCCAAAGGTCGCTGAAGCATAGATAAGCTTCCTAAATCTGTCCAGTGCCCTAGATTCCCTGTTAGGGGGAGTGGACACAGGAACTTTGCTCTACCAGTTCCCTTCTACTGGCTGCTACTATGAACACAGCATCAATGGGTACACCTTTACTCCAGTGTGGCCTGTAATTAGGTAGTGCCAGGATCCTATCTGGTCTCTTAGTGAATGGCTCAGCTGTGTCTGCTTCCTTCCACTCCCATCAAAAGACTAAATCTATTAGCTTATCACTAGGTTGATTCACCCTGGAGGTGGGCAGGCTAGACCTGAAGGCCTTCAGAAACACTGACTCCTCTTGGGAAGGGTTATTCGGGGACCAACCACCCCTTTGTTTGAGAAGCTCTAACATGTCTCCAAATGAGAAACCATCGGGTGGTGTTCTGGGGACCCTTCCCCTCATCAAATCAGTGTCCTTGGTGGCAGACTCTTACGGACAGCCCAAGTGCCTCCCTCTGCACTTTCTCTTCCAAGGGACCTCCTTGGTGGGGTGCTCCAGGGAAGTATCAGAAGAGATAACAATACCCTGTGGAGTGTTCTGTAGACTGGTTAAGGCTGGCTGTCCTAGTGGAACAGATGACCGAGGCACTGGATGCAAAATTGAGTGAGATTGGGAAGTCGGAACAGAGTAGGACAGAGCTGTCTGAACTATAGGTAGAGAATGTTCTCGCCACTACCTCAAAAGCGGAATGCCTAATAGAAGCAGAAACCAACGGATGCAACAAGGTAGGCCTGTAGATTGTCAGATCCTGCTGTCCCATAGGCAAACCACCCAAGGAGGCAGTTGGGAGTCATAATCGGCTCTGGTGCTACAAGCAGAGAACAGATTTGAAGTGATTTCTCGAATAATGACTTCAGATCAGACTTTTGAGCCAAGGTTCTGGTAATCTCCTACGAGATTCCTTGGAAGGAAAATCTGCCCTCTTCTTTTGCCTTATGGGGATTTGAGCCCCAGTAGCCACTGATGAAGATTTAGAAGGTAGCAAACCTCTGAAGATTAACTTATTTTTTTCTGTCTATTAAGGCAAGGAAGTTGAATCCCTTATAAAAGTCAGTTAGTACCCAGATGTTTAGCTCCTAAACAATAAACACATTCAGAATGTGTCTCAGAGTTCAGAATTTTGTGGCCACAAACTATCCAGTTCTTAAATCCTAAGAGCTTACTCCGACATTTTAAACACTATTGCAGAAAGGATAGAAAAGTTACATTTTTTTTAAATATCGCATTCACTACTAGCGCAGCACATGCCATTTAATAAGATAAGGATTTTTTTGTGTGCATGTGTATATGATATATTTGGGGGGGGGGGGGCATATGTTAACTGTCCCCAAATTCGCAAAAAGTATAATTTTGTCTGACATTTTTCTGTTCCTCGTAATTTTTTTTTTTTTAAATGACAAACAAATGAGGACTGGTCAATAAACGACACATTTAAGTTTCAGACTTAATAGTCTTCAGAAAAGGCATGCAAATTCAAAGCCTGATTTTCCAGCAACTTTCCAAGTACAAAAGAGTAATACATGTCCCTAATTCTAATCCACATTGCCCTCCATTTTTAAGTTTTCTCCTTGAATTTTGAGCTAAAAGACCGATAGGTATTTTGGGGCGAAGAGGGTTACATGCCTCATTTTTAATAGCGGTTACGTAAGAAGCTGAATTGTTGGGCATCTTTTATTTATATAGTTGTTCATTCATTTGATCGCAGTGCATCTCACATATATGCTGGAATTTGGGAGCACATACATCCTGAAATGGCCTTGCTAATGTGGGAGCACATACATCCTGAAATGGCCTTGCTTTCACAGAATGTCTTAGATTTTCTCACTTATTTTGGTTTGTTTCTTCATAAAGTTGGTGTTTTTCTAGCAAATTAATAAGGACTACCATCACTAAATAATGTCATTTAAGTTTCAGACATAACTGCCTTCAGAAAACAAGCATGCTGATGTAAAAGCCTGTCATTCTAACAATTTTATATGTACACAAGAGGACTACCGATCCTTGATTTTGGTCCTTTGTTCTTTTAATGTCTCCTTGATTCTTGAATTCTTGAGCTAGTGTGTGTGTGTGTGTGTGTGTGTGTGTGTGTGTGTGTGTGTGTGTGTGTGTGTGTGTGTGTGTGTGTGTGTGTGTGTGTGTGTGTGTTCAATGGATTGTGGATTGTATACTTTAGTCCAACAGCAGTGAGTGGAGAACATACCATACTGATAGTTATTTGTGTATTTATTCATTCATTTGATCTTAATCAAAGTTCTGTGGTATATACTCACAGTCATACAAGTGGCTGTAAAAAACGTTATGTACTCACCATAATGTTCCATCCGTGTTGTCCATTTTCATTCACCCTCAACTGTTGTGTTCAGATCTGACCCTCGGATCTGACTCAGCCACTTCTTTCAGCTCGAGGAACACAAACTCTCATGCTCCTCTCTTACCCATAATGCCCTAGTCACCTAACATACCTCAGATCTCACTTGCTGCCCCTTAAACCTGTAAGCCTTAGGAAATTAAACAAATCACAGAATCTGGAACTCAGAGGAACAGTAGTTCCTCCAGCATCTTTCAATCCTTCCAAAAGTCAAATAAGGAGGGGGTTGGAGGGAGGGAAGTTGAGGAAGAATGAAAATGGATAACACTGATGGAATGTTATGGCGAGTATATAACTTTATCTGATGTTGTCATTTTCATTCATTCTTCAGCTGTTGGGACAGAATCCCCAGCTCCCTAAATCCTGGGAGTACTCAAAAAGGATACACCTGAGCACCACTGAGCCAAAGACTGCTCTTCCCCTAGAGACCAGACTCAATTTGTAATAAGCAATAAAAGTATGAGGATTAGCCCAAGTTGCAGCTGCACAAATATCACCCAGTTAGGCTCTAGATAAAAAGGCTGAAAAAGTTGCCACAGACTTGGTGAAATGTGCTTTTGGTGAAAACAAGTCAATTTTTTCATAAAAAAAAGGTAATATAATCAGTTAACCACTTGGCCAAAGTCACTTTAGAAACTGGTTTGTCTAGTTTTGATTCCAAAAAATAATTGTTCTGATTTCCTCACATTTGCGGTTCTATGTACATAAAACCGTAACTGTCTGTGAATGTCCAAAAGGTGTAAGATATACTCTCTTTTATTTGAAAAATTTGGAAAGAAGACTGAAAGGATGACAGTTTGATTAATATTGGATTCTGACACCACCTTAGGAAGAAAGGAAGGATAGGTCCGTAAGGGTACTCAATCCTTATGAAAAATCAAATAAAGAGGTTTGGATGACAAGGCCCATAATTCTGATATGCTTCTAGCAGAGGTAATGGCCACTAAAAAGAGTTTTCCAGGTCAAGAATTTTAGTTCACACCTAGCTGATGGTTCAAATGGGACTGTGTTCAAGATTGCAAAACAATGTTCACATTCCAAGGAAGAGTGGGATCTAATGGAAGTCTAAGTAGAAAAGTTCTCCTTAGAAAGGCTTTACAAAGTTTGGAGGATGCTAAAGAGGAGTTATTTCCTCCTACAAGAAAATTGGAAATGGCAGCTAGTTGTACTTTTACCGTAAAAGAGCTAACACACTTTTTGAAAATTGTAGCTACAAATTCAAGAATTTTAGGAACTGGTGCTGAAAAGGGATCTAGATCCTTTTGTTGCACCCAAAAGACAAATCTTTTCGATTTACTTCTGTAAAGTTTCCTAGTGGAAGCTTTGTGGGATAAGACAATGTAATGGACAAGTGAAGAAAGCATGGGCAGTCTAGCGATTAACAGAAGTGGAGAAATCATATCAGGATGAGTCATGTCTGTCGGATGAGAGAGACCCATGGAGGGCAAAGCAGACAAGGCCAAAGAAAAGGAAACCAAATCTGATGAGGCCAGTAAGGAGTAATGAGGACAATTGTGCTCTTTAATCAAGATGCTTTCTGAAGAAATTTGGAGATTAGAGGTAACGTGGGGGGTAGGCCATAAAGGAGACCGGGGGGACAATCATGAAGTAGAGCATCCCTTGGTGACTCCCCGATGGGAGGGATAAGGGCAAAGAACTAACTGCACTTGTTGAGTGGAGATGCAAAGCGATTGCAGCATTGCTGCCCCATTGACAGAAAATCCTTTCTGCAACCTTCATACTGATGGGACTACTCGTGTGGCATTAGAATAGACCTATTTAACTTGTCTGCAACAATGTTGGATTTCCCCAGATTGTGTACTGCTATCAGAAAATCAAATGGATGATATTGTCCATTACCACACTTATAGCTTCTCGACACAGGGAGTAAGATTTGGTTCCCCTTTGTTTGTTGATGTGCCAGACCACTGACATTGTCTGCCTGGATCGCAATACAATAGTCTGGTGGGGAGTGTCTAGGAAGGCCTGCAATGCAAGGAGGAGAGATCTCATTTCCAGCACATTGATATGCATGTTAACCTGCTCAGGGGACCATGTGCCTTAGACCATTTTTCCAAAGAACTGTTCCCTCACCTGATCTGGCAGTTGTCCGTGGTCACTATGGCCTTGAGTTGGTGGAGAACAAAGGGATGACCTTCTTGTACTTGACTGGAGTGTATCCATCACAGAAGATAATTTTTGCAAGCCTGTGTTATTTTGATCAGACTGGATAATGGTTGGGAGAATGGACCCGTGAGTTGCCAATGTTCACTGAAGAATCCTCATATGGCACGACCTTGCCAATAGTGCCAGAATGGTTGCCATTGACATGGATCCCAAAGCTTGAAGGATCAATTCAGCTGTAAGATAAGAACTAAGAATGATCTTTCTGACCTGGAGCTGAATAGTCTGAACTCTTGACAGAGACTGTTCGAGGTACTGTACTCAACAAAACACCAAAGAATTTCAATATCTGTGTTGGTTTGAGATGAGATTTGTTCTGACTGACTGAAATCCCCAGGTGGGAGCATAACTGGAGTACATAGTCTCATGCTAGAATCGCTGATGTCTGGTTGGAGAGGTTACAAGCCAGTCATCTAGATGTGGAAACGCATGAAATCTGCAGTGTCAAGTTTGCTGCGACTACTGCCATACACTTGGTAAACACCCTATGGGCTGTGGTGAGACCAAAGGGCAACGCTCTGAATTGGTAAGGATTGGCTCGCAGCTGGAAGCTTAGACATTTGCTCCTTTTGATATGATAGATCTTTAGGATGCATACTATTGAGCACATCCTGTTTTCCTTATGCAGAAAAGACAGAATGGACTGAACTGTGATCATCCGGAACTTTATGTACTGAACCAACTAATTCAGATTGCTGAGATCCAAAATTGGTCGCCAACTCTCTGGTTTCTTTGGTACTAAAAAGAATCTTGAGTATGTTACGGACTTTTTCTGGTCTGGGGAAACTTCCTGGATGACTTTTTTCCTAGCAGCTTGTTTATTTCTAGTGCTGCTGCCTCCCTCTGGCTGGGTGGAAAATTGGGGATTTTGCTAACTACTAGTGGGGGTGGCTGGGAAAATGGTATTATACAACCTCTGGATATTATCCTACACACCCATGAATCTTTTGTCATTTCTAGCCAGGTTCTCTGGTGCAGGGATAAATGACTCCTGACTGCCTCCAAATATGGACAGTCTTGTGAAGTGCATCAAATAATTCAGCAACTGAAGGGCAAAGGTCAAAGCATAGACATGCTTCCCAAATCTGTCCAATGTCCTGGACTCCCTGTTAGGGGGTGGACAGAGGAACTTTGTTCTGCTAGTTCTTTCTTTATGGCTGCCGCTGTAACCATGGCATCAACTGGTACTCCCTTGCTCCAATACTCTGTCTGGTGGTACCAGGATCCTAGCTGGCCTCTTGGGGATAGGCTCAATGGTGTCGGGCTCCTTCCCTGTCGAGAGACCAAATCAATGAGCTCACTAGTGGGTGGAGTCACCCTGGAAGCAGAATGACCAGCTCCAAAAGCCTCCAGGAATACAGACCCCTCTTGGGAAGGGTTGTCAGAAGACCAACCACCCGTTTGCTTTAAGTCTGTATCCTCTGTGCCAGACTGTTGTGGAGAGTCCAACTGGATCCTTTTACACTCTCTTCCTAGGAACCTCTTCGGTGAGGTGTTCCACAGAAGTGGCAGAAGACATCAATATACCCTGCTGGGTGCTCTGGTGACTAGTTTAGGCTGGCTGTCCCAGTGGCACAGTTGGTTGAGGCTCTAGTTGTAGAGTCGAATGGGGTTGAGTAGTCAGAGTTAAAGAGGGAAGAGAAGTCTGAACTCTAAGAACAGAGAAAGCTCCCTCCACTACCTCAAAAGCAGAATACCTCGGAGAGAAGGAGACTGACGGCTACAATAAGAATTGCTTACAGAGCATTGGCTCCCTGCTCCCCAATGACAGACTACTCGAGGAGGGAGTTAGAGCAAAGCTCCAAGGGACAGGGATGGCTCTGACAGCTTCAGAGTAGACTCCAACACCCCAGATCTGGTGCCAATGCTACACCTTCAAGAGTCAACTGGCTATGATGTGCTTAGTGTCAGTCCACTCAGATGCTATCGAAGTGGAAGACATCATCTGAAAATCCAGTGCGGATGACTATGGAATCTTTGGATTTGATGACTCCAAAACCAATTGTCAGATCGGAAAAGGAGACAATAATGGGGGAGTAGTGCTGATAAAAGTCTTCAGATCAGATGGGGTGGGTGCCAGAAGAACTCCTATTTGAATCTGCGTCAAGAAGAATTTCCTCATCATCCTGTCCACATCAGCTTCAGTCAGACTTTTGGAAGATCGATGATGCCTCGGTGACTGCTCCAAAAAAGGTGAAGGGAGCAGAGAGGAGACAGGATCCAGAACCAGTTCCAGTGATTAGATCAGAGGGGATTTTTCTGGTCGAGCTTTCAGATCTGAAGAGGTTGGATCACACACTTTAGGAGCTTTACATGGAGATTCAGATACTGGACCTGAAGAAGTCATCGGATCCAATGAACGTTTTCTCGATTTTTTTATGAAGGGAATCTCCTTTCTTGTCAGATTTTCTTGGGATTTGAGCCCCAGATGAAGTCAATGTAGGTTTAGAAGTGAGAAAAACTCTCAAAATCATCAGTTTGTTTTTCCTATTGAGTAAGGCTCTTGGATTGAAAGCCTTACAAACGGTCACATTTAGAGTCAAGGTGCGCTGGACTTAAACAATCGACACACATAGTATGTGCACTGGATAATGGAATTTTATGGCCATAAGTCGTATACTTTTGAAAAGGGTTTTTCAGACTTTGTCTTAATACAGACAAAAGGATCAACAAGGAAATTTTTTTTTTTTTGTAAGATTACAGGAAAAATACTAACTATGGTAATTCAGGATGTACATATAGTTTCAAGTAGAAGAAAGGTAGGATACCAGCAATGTTAACCAAGAAATATACAAGTACAGGAATATAAATTTTAAGTGTAAAGAATAGAGAAAGCATATATGGGAGGGAGAGAGGATAGCAGTGAAGAGATTGTAAAAGAAAGGGCATAAAAAGTTAAAGATAAAAGTTTAACTCATGAAAAAGCTGCTAAACTCGATAAAGTGTACAGTGATCATGTCTGTACACTAAGGCGGCAAAATAATTCTGAGGGATGTTAGGTGACTAGGCCATTAAGAGTAAGGGAAGAGTCGCAGAGTTTCAGTGTTCCATGAGATGAAAGAAAGGGCAGAGTCTGATCTGACCTCAACAGTTGAGGAATAAATGAAAATGACATCAGATCTGATAGTTGCGTCTGTGTATAATATACAAATATGTGTATGTGGTGGGGATATAGATGCTACCATCTGTGCCTCATTTCACCTCTTTTTTGTCTGTTCCTTGTAAAGTTTTTTTTTGACAAATCAGTGAGGACTGCAGTCTGTAAATGATGACAAAGATGAGTTTCAGATGTTATAGCCTTCAGGAAAAGAATTTTAATGCAAAGCCTACTGTTCTAACAAATATCTAAGTTAAAGGCAATACTTCCCGAATTTTGGTCCTTTGTACACCATTGTTTTACCTTTTGTCTTGATTCTTGAGCTAAGAGGTTGAGAGGTTAAGTTCTTTGGGGGGGGGGGGGTCACAGTAGGTTGCACACTGTATTCTGAAAGCAGTGAGCTAAGACGAACATTCTTTTGTGGCATTTATGTATTTATTCATTAGTTTGACTGCAATCAAACATCCGAGGTTATAGTCATAATCATAAAAGTGGCTATAACTTATGGTTGTGTGTGTGCAATAAATTACCGTGAGCAGCTATTACTTTTAATTTTATTACAGTCTGATATCCAAGTCAATAAATGGAGCTTTAATTGCTGGCATGGAGGCTGTTGGTTGGGATGTGACAGTCTGACCAGGGTGTGTGTGTTCTTCTTTCGGCTTTTCTCGGTTAGGGGTCGCCACAGTGGATCACCCATCCGCTCATGACTGGCAGTGGAGTTTTACAGTGTCGAGTTGCTAGCCCGGCACCCAACCTTCCACAGAAGGCACACGCGTACGCACTCATGCCTAGGGCCAATTTAGAGAGAGTGTCCAATAGACCTACAGCATGTCTTTGGGATGTGAGAGGAAACTGAAGCACCCGGAGGAAACCCACGCAACCACAGGGAGGACATGCAGACTCCGCACAGAAGGCACCCCAGCCAAGGGCCGAACCGGAGAACCTCTTGCTGTGAGGTGGCAACGTTAACTGCTATAACACCGTGGCCGCCTTTGACCAAGGTTTGTGTTATAGCAGCTAATCACTGGCATAGTCATGCAGCAAGTGGCATTGCTGTCTCACAGCTCTTGGTTCTCTGGTTGAGGTTTTGGCTGCGATTCCTTCGATATGGAGCCTGCAAGGGCAAGTTTTATCAAGGTAATGATTTGGTAATGCACATATTTGTGCTAACTATCTCAAACTGGATGTCAGCTTCCTTCTAACCTACATAGCTGTTTTTTTCCCATTACAATTTATACTTATCCCACTCTTTTTCCTTACAGTTCCCCATTGGTCTCTCAACAGCAGACTACATCCCTGCTTTGTACATCTGGTTCCCTGTTTTTAACTGCATGCTAAAAGCCCAGTGACCAGAGTCTACACCAGACGATCCTGCAGTGTACGCCAGAATAAGTCTTTTTAATTTTACTGCCAAATATAGCAGCTAGCTTTACTTAAGTTACCTCAGTGGCCTGCACAATAAACTGGAGTGACATAATCATAGTTCCCTACCCCTGAGACCTTTCCTTAACTCAGATTTGATAACAGTGCGCACCTCTTGTCTATCAGCCAATGTAACTATTTTTTTATTTCACTAAAACACCATACTGATAAATAACTACCTTGTTTCCCCAATCTATCTGTGTAACTTTGTCAATTTCATCTCCAGACTTACACCGACCTGTAGTATGACATTCCTCTACTAATAGTTTACTGCAGTTTCCTTATACTGGTCTGCCTCGTGGTCTTGCACCTGCCTGCTCCTTTCACCCTTCACTTCGCTCAGGCTCACTCCACTCCCCTACCCTACACCCATTCCCACCCACCCCCACATTCATTATCTTTATACCTAACCATACCCCTTACAGTACACAGCCTATCCACACCCACCATCTTTAATCAGCCTGACCCCCACCACCCACCCTCAATATCATCTAGACCAACAGCTATCCTCTAATAAATCTCTCAGTTCAACCCAATCTCCTATACCCAGCTCTACTGCATCACCTCTAATCACCACCATGCACATCTACTACACATTAATTACCAACACAGTACTTCTCCACCTTCTATTTCTCTCCTATAGCTCCACCTCCCTTCAGTGGTACCAAGTCAAAAAATATTATTCTCCAACCCTCTCTCTTTCCTCCACTCACTATCCTTCCCACACATATGCTGTCATCAGCCCACAACTCTACAGCAACTCTACCTCACTCCACATACCTTTTAAACACATACATCTGCTATTAACACCATTAAACTCCTACCATCCATCCAAACCCAAGTCCCAAATATATCCCCTCACCTGGCCAGCAAGCGTCTCCACCTACCATCCCAACTAATGCTAGTCACCCCACCACCCACTCCCACCCCTACGCCCCCTTTCCCAAAATCCTCCAATACTGACCTGCTGTTTACCAACTTCAATCTCCAGAGCATCATAAAAAAGTTAGCGAATTCCATGCAACCTTAACCACTTATTCACCAGACATAGCTGCCATTACGGAAACCTGGTTAAAACCCCACATTAAAGACACTGAAGTAACCACAACTGTATATAATATTATTAGGCTAGACAGATTGAACAGAAAAGGTGGAAACATTGCCATAATGTTTAAGAACACCTCAAACTTGAACAACTACGCTGCTCACCTCCTGACCTGCTCAATGCTGAGATCCTAACTACTCGCCTCAATCATCCAAACAAAACAATAATCATTGCCACCTATCTTCCTCCTGGCAATAACCTTCCCACCACTGAAAGCCTTCTTTCTTGGGCATCTAATAGCTTCAACCAATAAACCATAATTCTTGGGGATTTCAATCTTGATTGACACGCCTGCTCTTCCAATAACCCCTCCAACTTCCTAAACCTCTTTAATTTCAGCCAAACCATTACCTGCTCAACTCGCATTGGCAAGCAATCTAATACACAGTCAAAACTAGACTGGATAGTGACTAACAAACCTAACCTAAGTTACCTATCTGCCTTCCAGACTCCCTAAGCGGCCACTTTCCAACCTTTCTATACAGAAAACGTGCATTTTCAAAACATCACTTCAAATACATACACAGCATGAAAAAAGTCTCCCCCAATACTTTTAACCTGCTACTTAAACATTGTGACTGGACACCACTTAAAAACCTCCAACTAGACCTGGCTGTTCAGTATTTCAACAACACCTTTCTTAATATACTCAATAACCTTGCTCCCACCAGGAAAATACGCACAAAAGTCAAGCACCTACCTTGGTTAACCACCACCACCAAACTACTACTTAAAGAGATGGGGCCTGGGCAGCATACCACTCCACCAAAGATGAAGCAAACCTCTTAACATATCAACAGTTACAGAATCTAGCTAAGAAACAAATCAAAAAAGACAAACAAACCTACGTCCTAACTTGTCAACAAAAGTACATAAATAACCCTCAAAAATTCTGGCAAAACATCAACTACCTCCTCAGTCCCAGACATTCCCTAAATCCTGACCCAGTCACCCCAAATAACAGCAACCCTATTGCAACACACTTCAAGTGTCACTTTATAAACACTATAACCTCCCTGCTACGCAACCAGCCTAGACAACCACTTCTCACTCCCCCTCCAGACAACCCCAACCCTTTCATATTAACTTCTATTCAGACTAGTTACATAAAAACTCTCCTTACCAAGCTAAAACACTGCTGTCTAGCAGCTGACGGAACTTCCTAATAAATTTTTAAAACTCTCTGCACCTACTACAGCTTACCCCATATCCATCCTGATTAACCATTCTATTGCAGAAAAACACATCCCACTGTTCTGGAAAACAGCACACATCATTCCCCTTCACACGGGTGGTCTCTCCAAGAAACTAACCAATTTCCGTCCCATAGCCATCCTCTCCCCTTGCAAAAATCCTTGAAAAGTGCATCCACAATCAACTTCTTAACCACCTCCGTACTAATAACCCGTTATCCAGCTCCCAACATGGTTTCAGACCAAAACATAGTACTAGTACTGCCCTAATAACTTTCACCAACACCATTCAATACCTCCTAAATGCAGGCCAGCTTGTCTCAGACACAAAAAATTCCTATCTGATAAGGCACGCATCACACTCACCCAAACACACTTACTTTCTACACTCATGTATGCCACACCTATCCTCACCCACACTAGAAAACAGGACCTTGTACAACTTGAGCCTTGCTACAATAAAATTGCCAGATTTGCTAATAACTGTACTTCCAAAACCCATCATTGTCAGGCACTATGAGAACTTAAATGGTTAGAACTCCCCCTACTAAACTATCAACAACTAATACTTGCCTACAATATTGTTAAACATCCTGAGAAAACCCCATCCCTAAACAAACTCCTAACCCAGTACATAGCAAATCGTCCCCTCTGCTCCTCAGAAAAACCTCTCCTCTGTATCTCTAAAGCCAATAACTCTGCTGGAAAAGCTCTGCTCTCCCACATAGTCAGAAACTGGAACAACCTTCACACCTCTCTGACCTCAGCTCTTTCAACTACACTGTTCAAAAACTCTCTCAAAGCACACCTGTTAAATTCTTGGTTATGCCCATGCATCACATAAGACCCCTATCTTTGAAACTGCACATAAATAATGCAGGCGCAGTCTCTGGATGTTCTGTTACAAACTCAGGAACCCCCACTGCAATAAATTAATTCCCTTATTTTGGGTTAATTTTAACTATTGCTTTCTTACTGTGAAATGTACCTTTGACCAGTTATTTGCCTGTTTGTCACTTTATGTAATTTGTTGTAGAGCTTTTCTACAATATAAGTTGTACAAAATTATGTTTATTAATAATGTAAATTGTTGTAGAACTTTTTCTACAATATAAGTTTCACTACTTGTGTATATTAATTTCGGAGCTTTTCACTCAGGGCCCCGCTGTAAATGGGCACATGTCCAGTCGGACTATTCCAGTTAACAAATGTAAAATAAGTAAATATGTCAAAAGCCTTTGACACCGTCTCACACCAACTTCTACTCGACAAGCTCTCTTCCTATGGCCCCCGTCTTGGTTTCACAGCTGTCAAAACTGACAGCAGGCCACCAAATGGGAGAATAATCTTTCCCCCCTACTCCCAATCTCTGTCTGTGTCCCCCAAGGTTACATTCTAGGTCCTCTACTCTTTAGCATATTTACTAACAACCTCAGCTCAGCAACTAATCTAGCATCCATCGTCCAGAACGCAGATGACACTACACTCATCTGCTCAGCCTCCTCACCCCAAGATCTTCAAATCAAAATGCAAACTTCATTTCAAGACACAGAAAAACACCTCAATAATCATCAACTCATACTAAACCTAGACAAAACTAAGATAATAGTCTTCAGAAACAAGAAATTCAGACCACACAACACCCTTTCTCTATTCTCTCCTCAAACTACACCAATATAGACCTCACAAACCAGGCCAAACTACTAGGCGTCACAATAGGTGAAGATCTAAAGTTTGGCAGACATATTTCCCTGACAATTAAAGTTCATAGCAAACTTGGCACCTTTTACATTGCTAAACCTTTCCTAACTGAAAGCGCCAGATTGACCACTGCTAGGTCACATTGCATCTGCTTTCTACTCTCCTCTATGGCTCTTATATATTTACAAACCTGCGCAAGTCTGACCTCAATAACCTAGAATCAGATTACAACAAAATTGCTACGTTTGCCACTAATCATCCATACAGGGCTTACCACTGTACTTCTCTCTCCCAGCTAAACTGGCTAGAACTCCCTAACTTTCTATCTCTTAATTAACTCACCATGGCCCACAAAATAATCCATTAACTCAACAATTGTCCTGCTCTCTCTAAACTACTCCAGCCTAATTTTTATCTCAGGTCCCTCAGATCCTCTGACAAACTAATGTTAAAGGTAACAACTACCACGGTAATTCCATCTACTCTTTCAAAGTTGCCAAACTCTGGAATAGCCTTCCTCAGCCCATTGCAAAATATCCTCACTATCACGAATTCAAACTTCTAAAAAAATTACCTAGCTATTCAACAGCTCTGCTCCTGCCAGACTCCAGGCTAATCTACTCCTTCACCTCTTATTTACTACTGCATCTAGTATCCCACCTTCAGACTGATTTATCTTGCTCATATATGTGCATTCTTTTTCAACTGCATTGATGTTCCAGTTAAAATTTCACAGTGCCATAATTTTACACACTGTTATGTTGATATTTTGTAAGTACTTTATATATTTATCTACTAGTATGTTTACTTTTACAGCCTAGAATTTTACTCTGTATGTACAATTGTATTTTAATTATGAGTATATATACTGTTACTGTCTTGGAGCTTTTCTCCCCGTGCCTCCACTGAAAATGGGCTCCCAGCCCAGGCGAACACTACCAGTTAACAAATGCAATAAATTAAAAAAAAACAAAATAAAAAAATAAAGGTTCTCTAATTTCCTCCGCCAGACCCTTGGGTGTATCATGTATGCCTGTGGTCATTTGTGGTTTTATTTTCATCCCAATCTAACACCAAATAAGTACACAGAAGACAACTATCTTTTTGGAAGGGTAAGGAGGCAGGCATGCAGATGCTATTAACCAAAATGGATTTCTATACCTCTGCAAGTATTGTCATCTCAGTTTATTTGGAACTACTATTTTACTAGCATTGAACATTAAGCTTTAGACACAATTCATTTCTCCCTGAAAGAAAAAAAAAGACTGAATTTCTTTCCTTAGTTATGACTTTTAATTTGGATGAGAGAGCCCTATGACTTTTGGGGGTTGGACCCCTTGCTTAGTTCAGTTACTTCCTCCACACTTATTCCAGTAGAGACTTCGCCAGTTAGGATGTGTTTAAAGGAAGAAGGTTTAAAAGATAAAGTGTACATAGTCCATGAATCAGCTAGAGTGAGTGTCTACTGAGGCAGCCTATGGATGAAAGTGACTGACCTCATCTGTTTGACCACAGGTAATGGCCACTGATCTGTTGTAATTGAGACCCACCCCATTCTACTAAGCACCACCTATTCAATTGCTTCCCACACCCCCCCCCCCTTTGCTTTGAAGTCACCAGCTGCCATTGATACCAAGGTATCATTTGGTATATTAGAATGACAGAGAAACAGACACTAGTTGTATTCAAGCAGCTTCATCAGCTCCTACTTAATACTGTGCAAAAATTACAAGATTAAAAACAAAATAAACATTTTCTGAACTCTGATGCAGGTAACAATCACTAATCTTCCTAAATGTATACACCTACGTTACGCATAAGCTTCATTTTTCTCTATGTCACCAAAACTAAGAAGTCAGACGAAGAAGGAGATGGTCTATAATGGCCATCAGCTGAAGAACATGCTTTGTACCTCTTCCATACAGGAAGCAAGGGGAAATGCATGAGCTACAAAATTAGGAAACAATGCCTGTTATGGAACTCAGGCATGTGACATGGAAGCAATTGCTAGGAGAAGCACCTAGGAATAGTGCCTATGCTGGCGCTAGTGTTGACATCAGTATGAAGTGATGAATGGCACTACCTTTCACACCACGCAGCTGTCCCTACTAATGCTAGAGAGACTTTCAAAAGTAAACGAGTGGATTGAGGGCCCAAGACTTAGCCATAGGAGGACTTTCAGAGATCCCTTCCACCCTCAACAACGACCCCCTATCTCAGAATGAAGCAATGGGAGTTAGGCCATTGATCTAGGATTCTGATCCAGAGACACACCTGAAGCACATAAAAGGTCAGTTCTTTTTGCTGCTACAGAACATCTGCCTGTGTTTCTTTGGAAAAATGGACAGCAACCATTCTCTTAACCACACCAAGGTCACAGTGCAAAAAGCAAGTGACAGAAATTCATTACAGAGTCAATTACCTGAACACAGCCTTCCAAAGTTTGCAGGTAGGAAAACTCAGTCTGAATATGCAAATATTATTCACTTGCAAGTGTTTTTTTTTTAGCTTGTACTATAATAATATACTATACTGTTTTGTACTTACAGTATATTTGTTTTACTTGTTTAATGTTAATCAAAAACATTTTTAAAAGTTCTCAATCCAGTTCAATTATACATTTGATTATACGAACAGTCTGATTATCTGAACTACCCTAGGTCCCAATTAGTTTGAATAACAGACTCTCTACTGTAACCTCTAATCATGCTTTTGGCAATCAAGGAGGATACTGAGCAGTACCTACTTCTTCTCAACTTACCAAGGTCTCCGTGCAAAAAGCAAGTGACAAAGAATGTCTCCAATCATGCTTTTAGCAATCAGCATTTGCTAAACAGAGATACAGCCACTTGTGAGAGGTCCTGATTTGTGGGATGATTCCCAAAGCCAAGATGAGGATGGAAGGAAGATTAGGGAGAGGAGAGGATGTCCTGCAGAACGGCAGTGGCAAATCCTGCTCTAGACCTGGAAAAAGCTAAGTTGTGGAGTTTGGTAAAAGTACACACAGATGATCAGGTAGCAGCTACCAAAATGTCTTTGGTAGGGACTCCCTTTAGGAAGACAGCAGATGTATTAGTGGCCCTAATAGAGTGAGTCCTGACAGCTTCAGGTGGCTTTTTACCATGATGGTTATAGCAAAAGGGAATACA
This sequence comes from Protopterus annectens, assembly GCF_019279795.1. Taxonomy (NCBI): domain Eukaryota; kingdom Metazoa; phylum Chordata; order Ceratodontiformes; family Protopteridae; genus Protopterus; species Protopterus annectens. Next base: position 386,941,111 of record NC_056738.1, read on the forward strand.
GTAAGATATCCACTTGGATATAGTCTGGAAACTGGCTTCCCTTCATAGCCTGGAAACTGGCTTCCCTTCATAGCCATTGGCAAAGGACACTAACAGTCTGTCTGATTTTCTGAAAGATTTAGTTCTGTCAAGATGGTATCAGAACTGTCTAAGCACATCCAAGGAATGAAAGATTCTCTCCCCCTGGTTCTGAGGAGTGGGGAAGAAGGTGGGCAGGTGAATGGCTTGATTTAAGGATGTGCCTGTGATCACCTGGGGCATAAAATGATGGATTAGTCCTAAGGTACATTCTGTCTGGGTGGAATATGAGAAATGGTTCCAGTACTATGAGGCCATGCAGCTCCTAGCTGAGGTGATAGCCAGTAAAAGGGCAGTCTTTCAAGTTAAAAATTTTAAGTCAGCAGAAGCTGCCGGTTCCAAGAGGGGTAGGGTCATTTTTTTTCCAGAACAAAACGGAGGTCGCATGGAGGTGTGGGTTGCCTCCTGGGAGGTCTGATGAGAATCACTCTCGTAAGGAATTGTTTCAGCAGGAGGAGTGTGAAAAGATAGAGGGAAGAACAAAGATGTGGGCTGAAATGTCAGAGGCATGAATTTTGTTGAAAGAATAGGAGAGGCCTCTGTCAGTCAACCAGGGTAGCCAGGTAATCTAAAATGGCAGAGATGTTGGCTAAATTAGGATTGAGGCCTTTCTGCTGGCACCAGATGAAAAATCTTTTCCACTTGGTTTTCTAGTACCAGGCCTTCTGGCCTCTTTGAGAACGTCTTGAACTTATTTGCTTAGGACATGCTTGGAGGTGGACGCTGATGGATTATCCAGGCTGAGAGTCTGCAAATTGGGATGCACAAACCTCCCTTTCTCCTGAGCCAGAAGCTCCACTCTCTGAGGTAACTGCCATGGATTTTCATTGGTTAAACTTAGTAGCAGAGGATACCAATGCTGCCTGGGCCAGTCTGTTGCTATCAGAATGACTCTTGGGCCCTCTTCTCTGATTTTTAGGAGGACCCGAGGAAGAAGATGCGGGGGGGGATGCATAAAGGTAAAGATGGGTCCAAAGAAAGGAGAAAGGATCTGACTTCAGGCTGTGAGCAGTTTGCTCCAAGAACATAATATTTTTATTTGAGCATTTTCTTTGGTGGCAAAGAGGTCTATCTGTGGAGTTCCTCATTTTTCTACTAGGCTGAGAAACATTTCTCTATGCAGATGCTATTTGTGGGATCCATCAAGTTTCTGCTGAGGTGATCTGCTAGAGTGCTTTGAACTCCTAGAAGGCATAGTGCCATGAAGTGCAACCCCACAGCATAAGCTGTCTCCCAGATTTGCACAGATAGTCAAAATAGAGGGTAAGTGGGAGTGATTCCTTGTTGGTTTATGTACCACATGATGGTGGTGTTTTATGTTTTGACTAGCAGGACCCCTGGTTTCCATTTTCCTTTGAAAGCTGCTAGGCTTTTTTGAACTGCCATCAGTTCTTTCCAGTTTACATTCTTGTCTCTGACCTGAATTTCCAATTTCCCTTTGGACTGAAGGTGTTTGAAATGAGCCCCTCACAAGCTGTCTCAGAAACATGAGTGGTGAACCTGAACGGGAGACCCAGATTCTGCACAAGCCTGTGACCACCATACAAATTCCTCCTTGAGACAATGGATCAGTTGAATTTCGGTCACCAGGGATTGTGAGTGCTGGCACCACAGATTCTTGAGATACCACTGGAGTTTCCTTGTGTATAGCCTGCCACAGGAATCATGAGGATACAAAATGCCATGTATCCTAATGCTCTGAGGAACTCACTGGCTGAGAGGCATGGTCTCTGTGTAATGTTTTGGAAGTACCGAGTCAGAAAGGAGACTTTTTCTGGACGGAGAAATGCTTTTTGAAGGGAAGAATCCAGAACAACTCTCAGGAAAACTATCCTGGTGGATGGGATTGTGTTGGATTTATGGCGAACTGCAAGGAGATGAGGAGGCTCTGAGTAGAGGCCAGATCCCTGAGGAGCTTTTTAAGCCTCATGACATGAATGAGGCAGTCATCCAGTTAAGTATAAATTTGGACCCCCTCTTGTTCTGGTGAAGGTAAACACAATGACTAAGCACTTTGTGGAAAACCTGGGAGCAGCACACAAGCCAAAGAGCAGTGCAGAGAATTGAAAGTGACTGATACCTGCTCTGAAACGTAGAAAGCCTCTGCAATATTTCTCTACAGGAATGTGCAAGCTTCCTTTAGATCCAGAGTGACCATTAAGGCCTGGGGAGCCATCATGGATAGACGCTTTTGAACAGTAACATTTTGAATTTTGGTACCAGCAGGGACTAATTGAAGGTGGAGGTGTCTACAGTAGGGGGCCAACAGCTTTCCTTTCAGAGAAACAGAAATAGCCTGGAATAGAACCCCTTTCCTTTTTGGTGTTCTGTGACTGGTTCCACTGAGCCCTGTGAGCACAGATTGAGAAGTGCTCTCTTCTTTGAATTTTTTGGAATATCTGGGAAACCTGAGTATCTTATGGCTCTTTGAAAGAGCAACTGTAACCATCTGAGATAACATTCAGAACTCACTTGTCTGAAGTGATGACGGACCTCCTATCTTTTTGGGAGAGGGTGGGCGCAAGGGGAGTGAAATGGGAGCGTCATTGCTGCTCTCTGCGAGGACCTGTGGAACTCCCCTGCCTGAATGTTTGTGGACCACTGCCTGGGTCTTTGTGACTGGTGCTGTCTTTGAGGTCTTTCCCTCCAGGGTTTCCTTTACCTGCTTTTTGACTGAGAGGAAGGACCAGGGTTTAGTGGGAATATTCCTACTCAATCTAGGAGGCTGTACTTGGAGGAAATCTGTAACAGTCTGCATAGATTTTGTTTCATCTTCCATCTTTTTCAGCCCAGCCTCAGCTTTTGGCCCAAAGAGGAAGTCCTTGTTGAGGGGTGCATCCAGAAAGTTGGACTTGATATGGTCTGGAAGGGTCTGCTCCCTTAGCCAAGCATGCCTTCTAATGATAAAACCAGAGAGTGCAGCTCGGCTGGAGACCTCCATAACATCATAGCCACAGTATATAAAGAGTGTCTAGCCACATGGGAGCTAGAATGGCAAAGGTCCAACAGTTCCTTGGAAATGTTCTTGTCCTCCAGGGAAGATACCTTTTGCTTCATTTGATCTAAAATAGTTTGTCTGTATTTGATCCTATGAAACACGCAGTTAAGGGCCCTCATGGCTAGGGTAGCAAAACTGTAAACTTTTATTTACCAAACCTATCAACAGCCCTGCTTTCCTTGTCAGCAGGTAAAGGATTTTTTGAAGAGCTAGCCCTTGCTCCTTTAGGTCCTGGAGTGACCTCTGGATCAGCAGATGTATTCTTGAAGAGGTATTTATGCGAGTGTAACCGGTCTGGATTTAGAGGGGCTGGAGGACGAAAACCTGGACTCAAGGAAGAATCCACAAAAACATCCTCTACAACCTCCAACACAAGAGAGAGAGCCAAAGGTTTGTGTTCTTGGAGGTCACAAAACTCCCTAACCCTCTATTTGATTGTGGGTATTCCTGGGCCTCCCAATGGAAATGTTCCCTTAAAGCATGGAGAGTTCCCCCAAACGGGATGTCTTCAGGAAGCAAAGCTGAAGCCAGATTCTCTTTAGAATCTGAATCTTCAAAAGAAGGAAGGATCCCTCCTCATAGACCTATTTCTCTTAGAATCCTCATCAGAATCAGGAGGGTCAGAGAAAACTTCAAGGCTAGGATCCCTCTTCCTTTTCCCTGGGGAAGACTCCAAATGGGATTGCCTAGCTCCAACTATAGAGATAAGGTATTCAGCTAACCTCACCAGGTCTTGCTGATATCCCTGCGCATGGGAGCTGGTAGGTCTAGCAATAGGGCCTGACGTAGAACACTTCTTGGATGTAGCTCTGGCCTTGGGCCTAGGTACATCCACAATCCTGATGCCAGTCTGTCTATAAAGATGAGTTGATGCAGGTTGATGCTGCAATGGAATGTTGCCAGGAAAAAAAAGATTGCTTGTTGGAAGCAGAGGTCTGCTGAGTAACCCCAGACCCAACTGATGAACTAAGAAACAAGGCCTGTGTAAAAGCTGAGGGACCCGACGGCATGTTGGATGGGTCTTGACAGAGGCCTGCGCCATCACTTCAGTCGCAGAAGGGGGCTGTGAAAGCACCTCGCCTTCCTCAGCTATAATGAGCCTTGGAGAACTGGCAGATGGAGAATGACTGCCATCAGAGGCCCTAAAAGTCTGGGTCTTTTTCCCTTATCCTTCCTACACTTAGGGAGCTCAACCTTAGGACAACCAGCAGATGCCATTGGACAATGTAAAGTAGATGGAAAACTAAGATGCCTAGCTAAGATATCAGCCCTATGCCCAATAGTCCTAGAGTTGAAATGAGGGCAGATACGACAATTAGGAGTGTCGTGATTAGGGCCTAAACAGGTGACACCCAGTGAATGGATGTCTGGGTGTGGGATTTGCTTATCACAGCAGAGACAACTGTTAACCTTATCTGACATGGGTTAAAGCAAGAAAAAAGATTTCCCAAATGGGGTACTTGGCTTTCAGATGACTTCTCTCTGGTGAAGACCAAATGACGCACTGAAATACTGCTTCGGCCTCCGACGGCAAGAAAAGACTGGGATCATGGTGTCGGCTGGCTCCCTGTATACTCTAGTGTACAGATGTCGAACAGGATATCTACCAGCCTAAGGAGGGGGGAGATTTTTAATATGGTAGTCAGGCTGGCCAAGGGCTTACATGGCACAAAATACCCCCAAGTCAGGACTGAAACAGTGAAACATGAAGATAATCAGTCAGCTCTGAATCAGATCCAGGTATGGACTTAGTCCTAAACTCAGGATGCCTCCCCAAAGTGCGACTCCCCACAGCTGCCAAATGCCGAGAATGATCTAAGTGTCCTGCAATGACTGGTCAAGGGGAATGAACAGCAGACATTTAAGACCGCTACTGTCACCTTGTGAGAGCCCTAGGTCATGGGTCTCAAATTCCTGTCCTGTATGCCAGATATGAAACTAACTTTTAAATCAAGGCAGTGAAGCTCTGCCTGTAAACATATTTAATCTGCCCAAAGCACAGCCTTACATCAAGCTACACTGTTAAGAGCCTGAAGCAAAACAGGAAAAAAAAAAAATACAAAAAAATTATATAAATATAAAAGAAAAAAAAAACAATAATCATCAACATCCTTTTCCCCCATTTTCTACACCAGGTCATGCTGTCATGTCAACAGTTACCATCTATCTCGATTCAATGCCACTCTCCTACACTCCTCAACAGTCATGCCTGACTGTCACAGGTCTTCTGTCAAACAATCCAGCCATCTCTTTGCTGGGGGCCCTCATTTCCTCTTGCCTTCTTCCTGTCCATCCTAAATCTTCTTCACCAGACAGTTTTATGCACATATGCCTAAACCAGCATAATCTGCTCTCTTTGACCTTCTCTAAAGCTGGAGCTACTTTGGCTTCTGCTATGATGTCACTATATCTTGGTCTGTCCCACAATGTGCATCCTATCACTTGTCTCAGGCATTTCAACTCCATCACCTCTAGCCTTCTCAAATGTTGTGTCTTTACTGCCCAGGTTTCTGTATCACAGAGTAGCAATGGTCACACCACTGTTTTGTACACCTTACTTTTCAGCTCATTTGGCATTCTTCTGTAACATGCTATCCCTGACAACATTGTGCTGGTTGGCAGCAGCTCCTCTGTTTCTAGCTCTGACCTCCTCATTCAGAACTCCCTTCTCAACTACCTTTCCCAGATACTTGAAGTCATTAACATGTTCACAGATTTTCCCTTCTATCTCAGTTCTTGGCTTCTGCTGATTTCCCCCATTCGACTCACTATTCCTTCAGTTTTGCATTTTATTCCCCTATCCTTTGCTGAAGGTCTTGCTCATGGTCTGCCTGCAATACCACATCATTTGTATTTAGTAACTCTGTTGATATGTTCCCTCCAACCGGTTTGCTAATGTAGTCCATCTTCAATAGGAACAGCAGTGGGGTCAGAACTGACTCTGTTGCACACCCACTACCTCTGGGAACCCCTTTGTGAGGCCAAATACTGTTCTTATTTGAGTCATTGATTGATTCTTTGCACATAGTTTGCACTAATTCAACCAATGTTTCTAGGACTTCAAATCGCTGCAGGGCTGCCCAAATCAGCTTTGTGGGACCTTGTCATATGCTTTCTCCAAGTCTAGGAATACCCAGCTGGAATGTTTCCTCATCTGCAACTTCTTCTCAGCTGTCTCCCTTACTGCAAACACTGGGTTGGTTGTGCTGCTCACAGATCTGAATCCTAACTGCTCATCTTCCATCTTACTTTTTACTACTGTGTGTATTTGCATTAAAAATCACTCTCTCCAGAACCTTCATGCAGTTGGACAAGAATTTGACACCTCTGTATTACCCACAGTCATGGATGTCCCCTTGGCTCTTGGATACTGGCACTAGCATGGTTATTCTCCAATCATCTGGGATATACCTCTTTCTCTCCATACTGCTACAAGTACTCACGGGAGACCATTCTCCGCATTTTACCCAACATCTTAATCATATCTGCTGTGACCTCATCTGAGCTTGCTGCTTTCCTGGACTTTGTTTTCCTTTGTGCCGTTTCTAGGGTGTGCTCCTCTTCTTTCATCATAGGCCGCATCTGAGACATTATAGTCTCTGGGTGTTTTCTTCATTCAGAAGCTGCTAGAGTACTCCTCCTTTATGTGCCTGATGTCCTGTGGACTGGCAAGCAGGCTGTTGCTGGCATCTCTTATGAAGGGTACCCGACTACAAACCGAAGACAAAGCTAAACTAGATAATCTGATTGTATCATTTACTGAGTCACTTTCCAGAAGAGGGTGGAGTGCCTCTGATGCTTTGTTCTCTGCTACTGCAACTCCTCTCGTAGCCTCTTTGCTAGCCAACCAGTATTCCTTCTTAGCCTGGTCAGTCTTTACCATCCTCCACTTTTTCCTGGACTACTCATTTCTTTTTGATGACTTCCCAGACTTCTGTATTCCACCACCAGCTTTCCTTATGTACTATACCTGGCTCACTGTATGTCTGTTCTACAGTCCTCAAAAGTACAGTTGTATACCTACCATAAATGTAGATGTTAGAGTGCATTACACTTGGGTTATCCTGCTAGCAGGCTACCCTCAGTCGGCCTGAATTCCAAAGTGCTGGTCCGGCGTCAGTTGCTGTCACCTCTTCCCGGATGTCAGTGTGCCAGGGGTATAAAAGATGCAGCCGACGCCATTTTCTTCAGTTTTTCTTGCCCCAGATGTCGTGCCCCCAAGAAGGTAAGCAATAATACCTTCATCTACAAGCAAATACACCACATAAGTTGAATAGGTTAGAGAAGTATAGATAAGTCGCAGCAAATAAAGGGGGGTGGAGGATGGGTAACCTGGACTGCAACAGTGAATATACTCTAACATCTACATTTATGGTAGGTACACAACTGTACTATGTTCATCGTGTTTCACTGTTGCAGTCATTACACTTGAGTTGAATCCCAAAGCTGAGGTAGGGCGGCTGGGTCTAAATAAGATTAGGAGTGGCTATGAGGCCCTGCAGAACTGCAGTGGTAAAGCCTGCTCTGGATTTAGAATAAAGAGGCAAGTGATAATGCTTGGTAAAAGTGTGCACCAAACTCCAAGTTGCAGCCTCCAAAATTTCCTTGATTGGTACTCCTCTGTGAAAGGCTGCTGCCCTGGTAGAATGTGGCCTAATATTCTTAGGCACTGACTTGCCATGCTGTGCATAGCAAAAACGAATACAGCGTCCTATCCATTTTGAAATAGTCTGCTTTGAGATAGCCTTTCCTTGTGATCCTGCAGCATATGCTACAAACAGTTGCTCAGTTTTTCTGAAAGCTTTTGTTTTGTCCAAGTAGAAGCATAGCTGCCTGTGTATGTCCAAAGAGTGCAGAAGTCTCTCCCCTTTATTCTGGGGATTTTAATAAAATGTTGGCAAATGAATGGTTTGGTTAAGAGCCACACTGGATACTACCTTTGGCATAATGTCCTTAGAGAAACCCTGTCCGGATGAAAAATGATAAAAGGTTCCACTGCCATCAATGCCTGTAACTCTGAAACTCTTCTTGCTGAAGTTATTGCTAGGAGCAGAGCAGTTTTCCATAAGAATTTTATGTCAGCTGTATTGGCTGGCTCAAAAGGTGGTAGTGTGAGCTTTTCTAAGACAAAGTTGTGGTCCCATGTAGGTATCAGTGCTCTCCTTGGGGGTCTTATGTTTTTTGCCTCTCTGAGGTACTGTCTTAGCAGTGGATGAGAGAAAATAGGAGGTTCCGTATTGTAATGAGCTGAAATGGCAGAGGCATGGATCTTAATTGATGAGAAGGATAGACCTTTGTCCAGCATCTCACTTAGGTATTGTAAAATCTGAGGAATATTTGGAACAAGTGGGTGAAGTCCTTGTGCCTGGTTCCAAGCACAGAATCTCTTCCATTTTTCTGCATAAGATTTCCTGGTGCTGGGCCTCCTGGCTTCCAGAATGACATCCATAACAGCTTTAGAGAGAGGTGTGTTCTGAGTGGCTATATTATCCGCCATGCAGCCAGATTTAAGGTTCTGAGTTGGCTGTGCAGGATCTGATTGTTTTGCTGAGTCAGAAGATGAGGAATTAGAGGTCCAGGCTGGGCCTTGAGACAGGCTCTGTAGGATTGTGTACCAGTGCTGGCGTGGCCAATCTGAGGCAATCAAAATAATTTTTGGCTTCTCTTGTCTGACGTTTAGGAGCACCTTGGGAAGGAGAGGCAGTGGTGGAAAGGCCTAAACTGTTACGGCTTTCCAGCTGAAAGATACAGCATCCACTTTCCATGCTTTTGAGTGATAAGTCCTTGTCCAGAATCTCAGTAGTTGGTAGTTGTCAGGGGAGGCAAAGAGATCTATGTCTGGGCATCCCCATTTCTTTGTTATCATGCTGAAGACCTGTGGATTTAGTTTCCACTCATGAGGGTCCATGAGGTTTCTGCTTAGTCAGAGCATTTTTCTTTCCTGGCAGGAATTGTGCCTGCAGATGTACTTGGTAGGTCAGTGCTGTGTTCCACAAAGTCATGGCTTGCCTGCAGAGGGGGTAGGAATGTGTGCCCCCTTGCTTTTTTATGTACCACATAACTGTAGTATTGTCCATCTTTAGTAATAGTTGTCCTGGACATAGTAGGTCCTTGAAGGCTGTCAGGACATTCTGTACAGCTAGCATCTCTTTTTGATTGATGTGAAGATGTATTTGGTCCTTGGGCCACGTGCCCTGAATACATCTTCCTGCCATGTGTGCCCCCCCAGGCATAATCCGATGCATCTGTTGTTAGTGTCTGCATGGCTATGGGTAACGTGAAAGGCTGTCCCTTGTTGGTGTGACAGGCCAGTGCCCACCATCGAAACTCCTGTTGCAGGCAGGGAATAAGAAGTTATGTACTCACCATAACGTTCCATCTGAGTAGGTAGCTTCATTTGTCTGCAACCTGTGGGTCTTGGATCCGATATTGGTTCCGAGCCGGCAACTTGTTTCAAGCTAATGGATCCGAGCTCCTAGCTCCTCCCCTCACCCATAATCCCCTGCCAACCCTCCATGACCTCAGATCGAGTTTGCCCCTCAATATGTACCCAAAAAGGGTATTCCAACTAACATAGATCCGCTGAAGGCCAGGGGGAAGGAGGGGGGGTGGCTGAAGACAAACGAAGCTACCTACTCAGATGGAACGTTATGGTGAGTACATAACTTCTTAATCTGAAGTAGGGACTTCATTTGTCAGCAACCTGTGGGACAGAGTCCCCAGCTACCTGAATCTTGGGTGGAGCACCGCAGAGCCAAAGGATGCTCTCCCTCTAGAAATCACGTCCAGTTTGTAATGGTTAATAAAGGTATGAGATGAGGCCCAAGTGGCTGCTGAACAAATATCATCCAATGTAACTCTAGATTTGAAGGCCGCAGAAGTAGAGATGGAATGAGTGGAATGTGTGCGAACTCCTTCAGGTGCGGGTCTCCCAGAAGCTTGGTACGCTAATAGGATACATTGTGAAATCCAGCGTGATAGAGATACTTTTGATATTCCTTTCCCCAAATTAAATTTGGCAAAGGAAATGAACAGCTGGTCAGATTGTCTATGACCAGCTGTTCTAGGAGTATAAAAACGTAGCTGCCTATGAACATCTAATGAGTGCAGCTTGTACTCTCCTTTATTCTGATATTTAGGAAAGAAAACCGGTAAATTTATGGATTGATTTATATTGGTTTCTGATGCTATTTTGGGAAGGAAAGCGGGATTGATCCTGAGGTACACTCTGTCCGGATGAAAGATCAAATAAGGAGGCTTCACAGAAAGAGCTTGAAGCTCCGAAACTCTTTTCGCAGAAGTAATGGCTACAAGGAATGCTGGCTACAAGGAATGCTGTTTTCCAGGACAAGTATTTGAGATCTACTGAAGCAGCAGGTTTAAAAGGTGGAGCAGTCAAGGCTTGAAGAACTAGTGAAAGATCCCAAGGTGGTACGGCTTCTTCTATAGGGGCTCTAAGCAAAAAGGTGCCCTTGAGAAAGGTTTTATATAACTTGGCCGACATCAAGGGCCCTGTGTCATGTCCCGCATGGTAATGGGAGATGGCAGCCAATAGCACTTTGACAGTTGAGCAACTAGCGCCTTCCTGAAAAAGTTCGGTTAGGAAGTCTAATATGGATGGAAGAGGAGCCGTAAAGGGATCTAGATTATGATGCTCCGCCCGGATGGAGAAACTGTTTCCATTTACTGCGGTACACTTTCCTGGTGGAGGGCTTATGCGCTGCCACAAGGATGGCTTTGACTGGTGAAGAGATACCGGGAGTCCTAACTAGGAGTGGAACTGGAGCAACCAAGCTGTCAGCTTCAGATTGTCCAGATTTGGGGTCGGTAAGTCCGACGGATTGGAGATTAGATCCGGACTGGGATCCAGAATCCAAGGGGGATTCACTAGGTGAGACCACAGGTAAGGGAACCAAATTTGTCGAGGCCAGAATGGGGCAATGAGGATCATCCTGCTCCCAACTGCGAGGCTTTCTGTAAGAGTTGCAGCATCAGGGGTAGAGGATAGGCATAAAGTAGACCGGGTGGCCAAGCATGCACCAGAGCGTCTCTTGGAGTTTCCCCAGGAGGGGGAATCAGAGCGAAGAAATTGCCGCATTTGGTGTTTGAGGGAGAGGCAAAAAGATCACAGCAGGGTTGCTCCCATATTGCGAATATCTGCTTCGCTACTAGTGGGTTGAAAGACCACTCGTATGGGGTAAGAAGGGTGCGACTGAGTTTGTCCGCTAGGATGTTGGCCCGCCCCGGAATGTGCATTGCAATCAGAAAGCGGTTGGTGGAGATCGCCCATTCCCACACTCTCATGGCTTCGCGGCATAGAGGGCAAGACCTGCCCCCCCCCCCGTTTGTTGATGTACCACACAACCGACATGTTGTCCGACTAAATTGCAATTGTTCCTACGGGGAGGAGATTCCGAAGTGCTTGCAACGCGTACAGCACCGCTCTCATCTCCAGAACGCTGATATGCAGGGAGGTCTCTGTATCGTTCCACGTGCCTTGGACCGTCCTGCCTGAATAATGCCCCCCCACCCGAGGCGGAGGCGTCCGTGGTCACCGTGGTGAGAGGGGGAGAGGTGCAGAAGGGTCGGCCCATATGGAGGTCCAGAGCATGGAGCCACCATAATAGAGCCCTCCTGCAAGCCTTGCTGATAGCAATGGGGTGATGGAGAGGAAAAGACAGAAAGGACCATTGTACTAGAAGGGTCCACTGCAGTACCCGCATGTTCAGACGGGCGCATGGAAGGAGCGTTATCGCTGCCGCCATGGAGCCCAGCGCCCTCAGGACCAATTCCGCCGGTGGGGTCTTTGATTGGAGGATAGCCCGCACATGGAGTTGCAAATTCCAAAGTCGTTCAGACGTTAGAAAGGCTCGTAGCTCTCTGGTGTCTATTCTGGCTCCTATGAATTCTATGGCTTGTGTCGGGGCCAGAAAGGCTTCGTCGGCATTGATGGTGATGCCTAACTGTGGGGCTAGGCGGAGAAAGAAATCTCTGGCTGAGCAAAGTAGATGCCTTGTTGGGGCGGTCAGGAGCCAGTCGTCCAGGTACGGGAAGACCTGTATTCCCTGGAGTCTCAGGTGGGCCGCAATCACTGCTAATACCTTGGTGAGGCCAAAGGGAAGGACCCTGAACTGGTAGTGACTGGCTCCCAGCCGGAAGCGGTGGAACCTCCTGGATCATCTGTCCATTAGAATGTGGTAGTACGCATCCTTGATGTCTATAGAGCACATCCAATCGTTCTCCCTTAGAAGGGGGAGAATAGATTGAAGAGTGACCATTCGGAATTTTTCCTTGGTTACCGACAGGTTCAAGCGGGACAGGTCTAGAATCGGTCTCAAGTCCCCCGTCTTTTTTGGCACCAAAAAGAACCTGGAGTAAAACCCTAATCCGAGCTGGTCTTGGGGGACGGGCTGGATGGCTCTTTCTTAGCAGCTGCTGAATTTCTGCGGCTGCAGCCTCCCTCTGATCGGGTGGTACATCGGGGAGGTTCTTGAATTTGGGGACATGAAGTAATGGGATTTTGTACCCTCTGGATATAATTCAAAGCACCCAGCGGTCTGTCGTGATGGACTCCCATGCCGCTAGGTGCTCAGAGAAGCACCCCCCCCGACTGCCTCTAGAGTGGAGCAGTCGGGCAACCCTTCAGGGCTGCTGCGTGGGCCGGTCAAAGAAAGGTTCTCTGGACCCAAAGTTTCTCAGAGCCCCTCTGCCCCTGGGGCGGCGTCCTCCCGGTCCTCCTCTGCCACGGAAGGACTGGTTGTCTGGAGCGGGTTGGGAATGTTGCGATTTCCGGAACCACATCTTCTTCTGACCCTTTTGGTTCTTCGAAAAGGACTGCTGGGGTGCAGAGAAGCGGACTCCGATGGCAACGTCTTCCCTTCCTTCTCGCTCTGGACAAGTGTCTCGCGAACCGTTTTGCCAAACAGGGCAGAACCATCGAAAGGGGCGTTCACAAAAGAAGCGTTAAAGGGCTCCGCAAAGTCACAATGATGGAGCCAGGCCTGACGTCTCATGACTAGGCCCGCTCCGCTAGCCCTAGCGGCTCCCTCGGTGGCGTGGGACAATAGCTGCATAGACGTATTTGAAATGGATCTCAGAGTGGCCATTCGGGTGGAGTACAATTGTTTGTCCTCCGCCGACATGGACTCAGGGGGGGAGGCAGCGTATTCTTTGATAAGATCCCGCTGCATCCTGTTGACATGTGCCATATAGTTCAGAGACCTTACCGAGAAGGTCGCTGAACTAAAAACTCGCTTCCCTAAGCGGTCCATCGAGCGGGACTCCTTGCTCGGTGGATGGACTGAGGGGCTCTCCTGAGCTAGTTCCCTCTTCGTGGCTGCCGCCGTCAACATGGCATCTATGGGGGGGACCCTTGCTCCAGTGCGACCGGTCTGAGGGGGGGGGCTTAGTATCCTGTCCGGGCATTTGGGTATTGGCTCCACGGTGTCCGGGTCCTTCCACACCCTGGTGGTAATAAGGTCCACCAAGGGGTCGGCCGGAGGGGACACCCAAGAGGTAGACGGGCCTGCTTTAAATGCCTCCAGAAACACGGACTCATCGGAGGAAGACTTGGGGGCAGACCACCCACCTCTGATCCTCGGCATCTCAATGATGTCTCCAAAGGAGACATCCTCAGGGGGTGATCTTGGGGAGCCTTCCCCTTCATCCAAGTCCGTGTCCTCAGTTAAGGACTCTGGGGAGTCCACGTGCCTCCTCTTGCACTTATGCTTGCGGGGCACTTCCTCGAGGGGGCTGTCTGAGGAAGCCTCGCTAGCAACATCCTGTTCCAATGGAACTACCTGGGACATTGAAGCAGGCTGTCCCTTAGGCCGGGTGATGGAAGCCTGGCCCAGCAGAGAGGGAGTGCAGGGTGGAGCCAAGACAAGGGCCGGGGGTCCGGATGCTTTCAACAGAGCCCTCTCCACTACATCGAAGGCTGAGGGGGAACCACTCTCTCTGGGCTCCGAGAGTCTGCTCCCACTCGGATCGGATGAAGGGATCGGAACCGGCGCCGAGACCATCGGATCCGAAGGACCAGTGCGCACTGAATCCCTCGGATCCGAAGCTCAGGCCACGGCTCCGAGAGATCGGATCCGACAGGCTCAAGGGCAGGGTCGGATCCGAAGTACCAAGTACTGTCGGCGCCGACCCACCCCCGGCACCAACGCTGCTCAGCTCCGAACGCTCCGAACCCGGATAGCGGGTCGGAGGAGGAGGAGCAATTGGAGCGAAAAATGGTGTCGAGCTCCCCCCCCCCAAAGGGGGGGGGGGGGGAGGCAAGAGCACTCCCATCTGCAGCTGGGCCTGGATGAATCTTCGCATCATCCGGTCCAAGTCTGCATCAGACATGCTGAACGTTGATCTCGAAGAGGCCACAGAGGCAGGCCTGGAATGCCGCCTCGATGACCTCGATGGAGATCGGGCCTCCTCCTCCTCGGGCCCTGGGGAGAAACAAGGAGATCGGAGCCGAGGAGGAGGAGACCTAGAAGCAGTGGAGGGAGAAGCCCGCTTAGCTGGCGGGGCCGAAGCGGAGGCCTCGGCCCACCGCTTGTGGTGCTTCTTACTCCGTTTCTCCCTCCTAGCCTCCCTGTCCTCTGGCGATTTAGCGGGAGTTTGAGTCCCGGCCGAAGGAAGGGGGGCAGGAGTGGCAACAACCACAGCCTGTGGTAGCGCCACGGGAGCAGCAGGGGCCGGAGCTGAGTCCGGGGGCAAAAGTCCCGCCAGGACCAGCTTCGACCTCCGCTCTTTCAGTGCCCTGGGGTTGAACACTGCACAAATGGTACAGCCTGAGGTGAGGTGTTCAACCCCAAGGCACCGAACACACAGAGTGTGGCCATCAGCCGGGGAGAGCTTATGGCCACACTCGGTACATTTAGAAAAAATGGCTTTTGGGGCCTCAGCCATACTTAAAAGAAAAAAAGGTAGTGCTACACAAACACACAGGCCCCAAAAACACAACACACACACACTCACTAACGACCAGTGAAGGGAGGGAAGTAAGTAAAAGAAATTTTTTTATACTACAGGGAACCTAACTCTTACACACTTTATTTTTTTTTTAAAATAAGGTAGAGAATTTGACAGAAAAACACACTTAACTGACGATTTTTTTCTTGAGCTCAATGGACTCCAGCTATCCACAAGCGCGGCAAACTAGATCTGAGGTCATGGAGGGTTGGCAGGGGATTATGGGTGAGGGGAGGAGCTAGGAGCTCAGATCCATTAGCTTGAAACAAGTTGCCGGCTCGGATCCAAGACCCACAGGTTGCTGACAACTGAAGTCCCTACTTCAGATTAAGAGTTATTATTGTTTCCAGGCTGTGGCAATGCTGAGTCCAAACACTTTTTAGGTACCACTGTAGCTTCCTCATATGCAGTCTTGCATATGGAATTAGCAGGATGCAAGATGCCATGAAACCCAAAGCCTGCAGAATTTTTCTTGCAGGTAGCTGGGTCTTTGTTGCCATCATTTGAAAGTAATGAGTCAGTTGCCTTTGCCTGTCTGGCGTGAGATAAGCCATCTGGGCAGTTGTATTTAAGCTTGCACCCAGGAATATTATCTCTTGAAAGGGCACTAGTTTTGATTTATTTTCGTTTACTGTGTACCCTAGGCAAATTAGTAATTGTTTTACAAATGCCAGATGCTTTAGTAGAACGTCCTTGCTCTCTGCTTGAATAAGGCAGTCGTCCAAGTAGGGATATATTTGAATTCCTTTTTGTCTGTAAAATGAAACCACTGGTGCCAGGCATTTTGTGAAGATGCTGGGCGCAGTAGATAAGCCAAAGGGCAGTGCAGATAATTGGTAATGCATTGAGCCAGCTATGAATCTGAGGTATCTTCTGCAAGATTGTCTGATTGGGACATGCAGGTATGCCTCTGAGGTCCAAAGTAACTAGCCAAGCCTTCTTGCCCAGCATGGGTAGAAGTTGCTGCAGTGTCAACATTTTAAATTTTGGAACATCCAGGAAAGTATTTAGAAATGACAGGTCCAGTATTGGTCTCCAGGCTTTGTCCTTTCTGGGTACCAAGAAAAGTCTTGAGTAAAATCCTTGCCCCTGTTCTTGCTGTGGTACTTTCTGAATAGCTCTCATGCCCATGAGTGCAGAAATTTGTTTTTGTGCCTCTGCCCATTGGTTTTGTGGCAGGTCTGGCATACCTTTTGACCTTGGGAGGGTGTGACCCTGAGAAACAATATTCAGTACCCATTTGTCCTGTGTGATCACGTGCCAATTTTGTGAGAAGAGAGTTAGTTTTCCCCCTAAGGGTGTTGTCAAAAGGTAAGTGCTTGACTTTTGAAGAGAGAAGTCATTGGGACTGTTTCCTATAAGGTTGTGATTTGTCTTCTCCGCCTTTGGGGGCTGCAGCACCCCATTGTTTAGGTCTGTATGAACCTTGGGGCTGAGATCTGCCACTTGGGCATTTGTATCTGGCTCTTTGTGGCCTGTCTGACACTGGAAAGGACCAATTTTTACAAGGCCAGTTCCTGCTAAATCTAGGTGGCTGAACCTGTAAGAAATCCTTTACTGTCTGCATTGATTTAGCTTTATCCTTCATTTTCTTTAACACCTCTTCTGCCTTAACAGCAAACAAAGTATCATGCTGTAATGGAGCATCCAATAATTTTGCTTTAACATGATTGGGTAAACTTTGTTCTTTTAACCAAGCACGCCTTCGAATGACAGAGCCTGTAACTGCGGCTCTGCAAGAAGCCTCTAATGAATCAAAACCACATTGCAGAGTATGCCTTCCCACTTGTTCAGTTGCATGCAATAAATCCTGCATTTCCTTAATGTCAGGACCTTCCGAGCTTGTAAGCATTTTCTGTTTTAGCAAAGACATTAGATATTGTTGACATTTAAGCACGTGAAACTGGCAGTTTAAAGCCCTTACAGCTAAAGTAGCAGAAGTGTAAACTTTTTTCCCATCTATCCAGTGCTCTGGAATCCCTATCAGAGGGAACAGGGTTTTTTGCAGTGGAAGCCTTGACCCCCTTTGGGACCCTGAGAAATTGTTTCTGGGTCAGCAGCAGGGTTTTTATAAAGAAATTTATGAGAATCTGGGACCCTGTAGTACCTATCTGGCTTGACTGGTGCAGGGGGTAAAGAGGGTTTTTTGCAGTGGAAGCCTTGACCCCCTTTGGGACCCTGAGAAATTGTTTCTGGGTCAGCAGCAGGGTTTTTATAAAGAAATTTATGAGAATCTGGGACCCTGTAGTACCTATCTGGCTTGACTGGCGCAGGGGGTAAAGAATCTGGAGACAAACTGGATTCAGAAAAAACATAATCAACAATATCTAGTACAGGGGGGATAGCAAGGGGCCTGTGCCGAGGCAGTAAAAGAAAGTCTCTCAGCCTTTTCTTGGATTCTGAATAATCCTGGCTATCCCAATGGAAATGCTCCCTCATTGTGTGCAGGGTTTCCCCAAAAGAGTAATCCTCAGGAGGAGAAGCTGAAGGAATGGATTCTTCAGCATCAGAATCCTCATAGGGAGGAAGAGAATATCCCTGTTCTGAAGAGGAGTCAGAGGAGTCAGAGTCCATGTCTTGCCTAGGCCTTTTATCAGGTGGGGGATGGGAACCCCTGATCAAAGTAATGAGGTCCTCTGTCATTTTAAGCATCTGTTTCTTTGGCATGGATGACTGTCCAGGAGAATGCTGTTCTTGTTTCTTTGTCTTTAATGGTGTTTTAGACTTTGCCTTGGCTGCTGAAGTAGACTTGATAGTAAGCTGTGAAGGTCTGAAAACACCCTCAGAAGCCGATGCCTGCTCAGCGGCTCTGGACCCATCTGAGGGAATAGTTTCCATAGGCCCAATACCTTGCGTTTCCAGAGGCCTAGCTGTCTCCACGTGGGAGTCGGAGGTGGCCTGTGGCTCTGAGGTAGTGAGTGTCAGGGGCTGCGAAAATACCTCACTGAGAACCGGCGACTGGCCTAGAAGAGGCTTCGTCGTCGGTTTTGGACATCGGATGCCTGTCCTTTTCTTTGTCTTTGCATTTTTTATGAATTCCGGTCATCGGTTGTTCCGACGGCATTATGTAGTTAAATCTTCGGCCAAAGTAATGTAAAGCAAAATCAAACCGACGCTTAATAGTGCGTTGGTTGAATCTAGCACAAAACCGACAAATAGCAGCGTCGTGGTCAGGGCCTAGGCAAGGAATACAGTAAGAGTGGAAATCCTTATGAGGTATTTGCTTCCCACAAGAAATACAATTGGTAACTTTTACTGACATCGGTCTGGAGCAAGAAAAAGTTTCCCCAATGGGGTACTTAGCTTTATTGAAGACTTCGGTTCTGAAATTCAATTTTGAAAATCTCACGAGTCGGCCAACCGGCACTTGCCAACTGCTTTTGCTTTGGGCACCGCGCGGCAAGAAAGACTGAAGAAAATGGCATCGGCAGCATCTTATATACCCCTGGCGGCTGCATCTTGTATACCCCTGGCACACGGATGTCAGGGAAGAGGCAACAGCAACCGACGCCGGACCAGGACTTTGGAATTCAGGCCGACTGAGGGTAGCCTGCCAGCAGGATAACCCAAGTGTAATGACTACACCAGTGAAACACGATGAACATCATGCTGTTTTGAAGGGCTGCCATTCTTGAATTCCACCTATTTTCTCTTCTTCCTAAGGCGCAAGAACCCCAAGTAATTCTTTGAACTCTTGTGCTCTCTCCAGTCAACCTAAAGGTCTTCAGCCTAACCTCTGCTAACCTTAGAGCCATCTCGGACCACTAATTTCAGCTGATTGTGGCAACCAGTGGTTTACACTGTGGGCTGACTGTCACTGGGGATGACTCTGCCATCACAGATTCTACCCAGATTGCCCTTCCTTAATACAGCCAGGTATAATCTGTTCACTACAGACTACATTTCTTTCTTTGCACCACTCAAACATTGTGGTTTTCCAGGCTATGTTTACAACTATCTAAAGTAATGCCTCTAACAGCTGGTGCAAAACCTGCTTACAGAGAAAATCGGTAATCTGAAAACAACATTTTTAGTAGTTTTAGAGGAACTGCTGATAATAATGTGTACATTTACTAACTGCTAGGGGCAATTTTTTGAAAGATGTGTCAATTTTTTAAATGTCAGGTGGACTGGACGACACAAAAGAGTTGGCAAGTACAAAACATAATTTTCTGGGCACATACCTGCTAGGAGGAAGTCTATCAGAGTTCCATGTTGGCCACTCTTTTACGGGATCCTGTGAAAGGCTCTTTTGCTGAACCATGTGTTGGCCACCATCAATCCAAGTCTATAATGGCCACTAGCAAATTAAAAGAAAGCCAAAATAAAATGCAGACAGCTTACCAGATCATGGGAACCACCACATCAGTTGATAATATTTTTTTTTTATTCATAAAGCATTGAACAAAAGAATACATAAATTGAGCTGTTTGCAGTTTCGTGGCATTTACTTTCAGTTTTTGAGTGGAGCTTGAGCTACATGTAGTGACTGGAAAATTTATTCGTAAAATACATGTAAACACGCATCCTGGGCTACAACCTACAAAAATGTAAAACACTGAAAGAGAATCATTCATTGTTCATTTAAAATAATGAAAGAAAACAGCTACATTATTTACTATAGCAATAACCCACGCCTGGGTGTGGGTAATGCTAAATTTACCCACGGTTGGCGGTTTGGTCCCGAGGTCGAAGCCCGAGGGACCAAACAAAGCCAACTGTGGGTAAATTTAGCATTACCCACACCCAGAAGTGGGTTATTGCTATTATACCATGACATTATTTAAGAAAAGAAACTGTTACTTTTCTTAAATAATGGCATAGTATAATGCCTGTTTACTGCCCTTCCGCAGATGTCTGGCATCCGCGGCAGTTCTGATGTACTGGCGCCTGCGCAGTACATCAGAGTTGTAAAGCAACCGGAGAAAGCAAGATCTCTGTTGCTTTTTAGTGTCTCGCTATGTTAAATGAGTTTAACATAGCGAGACAGTTTAAAATAAGCAACGGACATCTCCGTTGCTTATTTTAACTGTCTCGCTATGTTAAACTCATTTAACATAGCGAGACTAAAAAGCAACGGAGATCTTGCTTTCTCCGTTGCTTTTAACATTGTTCGCTATGTTAAATGGGTTTAACATGGCGAGACAGCTTTAAAATAAGCAACGGAGATCTCCGTTGCTTATTTTAAAGCTGTCTCGCTATGTTAAACCCATTTAACATAGCGAGACAGTGTTTAAAAAAAACGAGTTATACTAATGGAAAAAAGTCCGGGCGACCGGACCTTTTTCCATTAGTATAACTCGATTTACAACGGGCACGCTGGCCAATCAGCGTGCACGTTTTGGGGGGGATCATGGTATAATTTTCCTTTTAACATTAAAAGGCAAGGATGAGCAGCCAGTAAATACATAAGAAGCTCTGTTTATCCAAAAACTCAGTTATGTAGCAATGTTATATTTCCAATTTAGTGATCTGTTTTAGTAATCTAATGTTCAAGTTTGGATCTTCAGCTTTTATCATTTTTATTTTACTCGTCACTGTAAAAAAGTAAAATAAAAGTCTGTATGTCTACAAATACTGTGACCACCTAATTAGCACCCGTTTAAGTGTTAACAGCAACTACATGAGTCTGCAGATCAGTGATTTACTGCCTACTATTACACCTCGCATGGTTAACACAACTGCCCCTTTATGAACACAACTGTTTTTTGTTTCCTACTGATAAATGACATTCAAGCTGTAAGTTGTTATTGTTACTGTTTGCATTTGCATAAGAGTGAAATTCAATTAAAATTTATTTTGGGATTTTTAAAAGTTGTTGCAATCTATTTTAGATGGCTCACAGATGTTACAGTTTATTTTTGAATATCAGATTTTGCAACTTACATTATCGGCCTGCAGGTAGCCCTCAGTCGGCCCAAATACCAGAGTCTTGGGATTTCTGCGTCGGATGTTGTCGACTCTTCCATGACGTCAGGTTGTCAGGGGTATAAAACATGCAGTCGATGCCATTACATCAGTTTTTCTTGCCCCAAATAGGAAGCTAGTATATGGTGCAGAATACCACCAGTAAAAAGTAAATGCCACTGTCATTAAAAATGGCCATAAAGAAGAAAGGTAGAAAGGATAGAGAAAACTAGATAGCTGGAGGGAGGAAAACCAGGACTGCAACAGTGAATACACTCTAACATCTACACTTATGGTAAATGTACACAACTGTACTATGTTCTTCGTGGTTCACTGTTGCAGTCATCACACTTGGGTTGATTCCCAAAGCTGAGGAAGGGTGGAGGGCAGTCAAGAAGTGTTAGGGCTGGCTAACAGGCCTAGTAAGACTGCTGTAGCAAATCCAGCTCTGGCTTTAGAAAAAAATACGTAAGTGGTAATGCTTGGTGAAGGTGTGTACAGAACTTCAGGTTGAGCAGAGCCGCAGATGTGATCCCCGGGATGTATTTCCTATTTCCTATCCACTCATCAAGATTTTTCCTGAAGAGTGCTAATGAGGAACTTTGCAGCTCTGGGTTTAACATAGCTTTATATGTTAGGCAGAGAACTCCCCAGAGTAGGCGACATGCTACAGAGTAAAGCTGGAGTTTTTTGAGATGGTCAGTGTAGGGCATCTGTTTGAGGCTAGTAATCCTCTTTGGGAGGTACTTCTGTGGCCTTTCCAGCTGCTGCAGATGTCTTGTGAGGTACATTTCCAAAAGGGGTGTTGTACTCTATAATGGGCCTAATGAGTGCCGAGTAGAGGGGAACAATGACCTCTTTTTTCCTGAATGAGAACCCTTTTGTGATGAGGTGTGCCACATAGAAGGATTCCTGACTACTGTGGCGATGTGCTTATCAAAGGTGAGACTACTGTCCACCTGGGTCCTAAGGTCTCTTATCACACATTTGGCATTAAGTACACTGCCGTTTATGTGGTAGTTCATGGGTACAGAGTTTTTACCAAAGGGGATGACCATGCACTTTTTGGCATTGAGCTTGAGGCCATGCCTCTGTCTCAGTGAGGCCCTTCTGTAGGATGTCCACATCATTTGGGGACTTGACTATGGCTCCTAGTTTGCAGTCATCTGCGAACTTCGTTAGCCAGAGGCCTTCTGTGTTAGCCTGTACTTTAGAGAAGTAGAAAACAAACAGGAGAGGTCCCAGGACTGAACCCTGTGGTACTCTACTTGTCACTGGTTTAAAGTCAGATTTGAAGTCTGCAACTGGTTTGAAGTCAGATTTGGAGTCTCCAACTTTTATAGTGTGGGATCTGTCAGTGAGACAGTTGGCAACCCATCTTGTGACGTAGGGATTTATATCAAGTTTAGTAAGTTTAGCTATAATTCCAGAATGGGGGATGGTGTCAAAAGCCTTGGCGAAGTCTAGCTATAATTCCAGAATGGGGGATAGTGTCAAAAGCCTTGGCGAGGTCAAGATAGGCTGTGTGAACCACCTTACCCTCGTCTACGGCTTTGGTGACTGTCTCAAAGAAGTTGATCAGGTTCAGAAGCCATGCTGTTCACAAACCCAAACTGAGTGGGATCCAGAGTTTGGAGGTTACCAATGTCTTTGTTTATGAGTTCCATGATGATACATTCCATGGCCTTGCAGACCAGGCTTGTCAGGCTAATAGGGCAATAGTTCACAGGATCAGTGGCGGCTCCCCCTTTGTGGAGTGGGATAACTGTTGCTGTGCATCACTCAGTGGGCACAAAGCCTGACGTGAGACTATGATTGAACATGGTGCTTAGGTGGGGAGCCAGTTCGTTCTGAAGTTTGTGTAAACACAGCCTGTGATGTTGTCCAGTCCCATGGATGCCGTGTTTTTGATTTTAGACAGTGCAGCTTTTACCCGCATAGATGCGATTACATGGACTCTGCGTTCTTCCTGCATAGATATGGGCCATTTAGGGGGTGAGGGGGGGTAAAGTTAGCACTGAACCTATCTGCCAGGATGTTGGCAATATCAGTTGGTTCTGTAATTTTCGTGCCGTTGTGCTGTAACTCAGAGCAGATCTGGTGTTGATTCTTGGCATAGCTATAGAATGCTTTGTGGTTGCCCTTGTAATCAGTGGCGATTTTGTTTTTGCAGCTAGCTTTGGAGGATCCTATAAGGGATCTCAGCTTCTTACTGAGGCTGACCAGGGAGCTCCTCCACTCATGGGATTTTACTCTCTTTTGCAACAGTTTCTTCCTTTTGTTGTAGGGTTTGTTTATGGCAGGGGACCACCAGATTGGCTTCCTTTTTTTGGAGGATAGCGTCTTGGTTCCGTTTGGGATAGCACGATCCATGCACTCGTGTAAGTGCTTATAGAGTGCATTTATGTAGGATTCAGCAGTCGTAACTGTATTGTCCATCTGCATGGGTGTCATGAAGTTCACCACTTCTGTCTTAAGAAGCATGAAGTTGGCTTTGGAGAAATTTTTTACCATGGTTTCCTTAATGGTGGGTGGGGGCAGGATGTAGATATCTAGGGTGATTAGCTTATGGTCGGATCTGACCAACAAGGAGTTGACTTCAGGTGTGGAACATCGGTCACTCATGTTGGTAACGTCTAGGATATTGTTGCCCCTGGCGGGGGTGTGGATAAGTTGATCCAGGGCATTGGAATTTATGAATTCCAGAAAGAATTGAGCAAAGGATTGGTACATGAGTAGTTTTCCCAGTTAATGGTGGGGTAGTTGAAATCGCCCATTATTAGGGTGTTTGGTTGAACCCTAATATTTTCCAGTATATCAAGAAAAGAGGAGTGGGAACCCTGGGGCACGGTGGGGGATCACTAACCAGCTACAGTTTGGATTGCAGTTTTGCCCAGAGTTAGTTGCACTTGGATAACCTCGGATGCATTATGCTGTGCAACTAGCCTGGAGGTGTGGATATCCTTAATGAATATGGACACACCTCCGCCTTTGGTGTTCTGGTCCAGGTTAGATGGCCGAAAAGTGTGGTACGAGTTATAGCCTGGTAATGCAGGGGTACTCTCTAGAGCCTTGAACCAGGTCTCAGTCACTGCACAGATACCGATGTTCTCCATTTTAAGGATTGCCTCGAGTGAGTGCATTTTGAGATTTAGACTTCTAGCATTGAGTAGCATTACCCTCAGTTTTTGCTTGCCTGTTCCTGTTACGGTGGTGAATTTGTCATTTGAACCTTGCCTAAAAAAAGGCACTATATGGGGCAGCAAGACCCTTAGCCAGTATCCGGAATACCAGAGGCGACAAGTGCAGGCCATCTCTGGCAAAGCATTGTGGTGGTCGACCATGTCGACCCAAGCAGACAGATACTGGATCCCCTTAGAATGACACCAGAAGCATAGCCAATTGTTGAAGCCAATCATTTTGTCCCTGTACTGCGGTATTCTGGACAATGGCTGGATGCTACTCAGAGCTAGGGTCATACATGCCTGCGCTACAAGATCTGAGAGCTCTTCCTTGTCTCTTTTCATGTAGTCCAGGGAGGTCTCAGGTCTTTCACACCAACATGGACAATGGCAGAGTCATATTTGTACTTGCTGTGAAGTGACCTGAGTGCGTGGGTTATGTGGCGGCTCCTGGCACCCGACAAGCAGCTGACAGTAACCTTCTCCTTGTTTAGCCTGGTGAGTAGGACATCAGTGTGCCTGACTACAGAGTCGCCTATGACTAGTGTCTTGGGTACGTTGTTTTGCCTTATGGGCTGTGGTTTATCGGCACACTGAGTCTGTGGGCTATGTGTCATTTGGGTTGTGTTGGGGGGGGTGGAGGTTGCTTGCGTTTCTGCTTTGGAGGTCTCTGTTACTTGAGCAGATTATTATTGAGAGCCTCCATGGATGTTTTTTTGTTTCTGTGTGTGGATTTTGGTGGTGTAGGTTTAGTGGGACTATGTGATGGGTGTGGTGTGGTGCAAGTGTTTACCTTCTCCTCTTGACTGTCAAGTTCAGTCTTGGTTGGAGAGAGCTTTACCTCCAGTTTGGCTAGATAAGTGCATCGCTCACAGGTTGTGGTGTTGGGTGGTAAGAGGAGAGGGTTGTCTGTGTACATGAGGTAATTGCTACATTGCCCCAAGATGCCCAGATTCATCAGCTAGACAGGAGAGAACACAATGGGAGCTGACCTTTGGACATGCCTGAATAAAAAACTACTTTCCCCTAGACAAGTGAGGAAAGTGAGTATAAGAGCGGTTTTTCTCTAAGCAAGTGAAGAAAGTAAGTACAAAAACTGTTTTCCTCTAGGTAAAGAGGAAGGTTGAGTGTTGTAATAATCTGTAGCTTATTTAGTGCTAACAACAAACAAGTGCTGAGCATGAATAAGCAAATTCATGTGCTAAAACTAAGAATCTGTACCTGGATCTTTTGGTAGATAGGCTACCTAGTGCTTACCACTCCCACTGATAAGCTAGAATGCTTCCCTTCAACACAGAAAGGATTGGGGAGCTCAGAAGCTTACAAACAGTCCTGGGTACAGCAAATCTGTATCTGGACTAGACTAGTTACAGGAAAGATGGGAAACAAGCGCAAATGCGGGCTTTTAAACCAGTAAGTTGAAAGAGATGGAAAAACTGCCGA
Source organism: Protopterus annectens (assembly GCF_019279795.1). Lineage (NCBI taxonomy): Eukaryota > Metazoa > Chordata > Ceratodontiformes > Protopteridae > Protopterus > Protopterus annectens. The sequence goes on from NC_056738.1 coordinate 386,966,686, forward strand.
ACAGCCAATAAACTACAATTTCCAGGCCAGAAACCACTCTTGTAGTAGATAGGCTACTTAGTGCTTAACACTCCTGCTGATAAGCTAGAAGGCATCCCTCCAACACAGAATGGCTTGGGGGGCTCAGATGCATACAAGCAGCCCTGGATACAGCAAATCTGTACCTGGACTGGACTAGTTACCGGAAAGGTGGGAAACATGCTTAGAATTTTTTTTTTTTTTTTTTTTTGTAAAGTGGAAAGGGAGAAAGGAAAAACAGAAGATAATTCAAAATTAAGGATCTAAGTGGCTTGCCCTTCACAAATGTTCTCTCTGTATTAGGTAGAATGAACTAATGACACTAGACTGGAAGAGACTTGAGATAGAGCTGAACAGATGGTACTGGTAGGAGTGTCTGAAGTCAAAATATGATCTCACTGTACTCGGTTGAGTGAGAAAATGAGACAGACTCAAGAGGAGTGTTCAAACAGAAATTTACAGGAGGGGAGGGCAATTCCAAAGCCACCAAGATTAATACCAAAACAAGAACAGGGAGGTAGGGTGGGAAATTAACTGCAGAGAGAGAGAAAGAGACAGACCACAGTATTCTATGAAACAATTAAACAGAAAAATAAATAACTAGAGAGAGACGCATACCACAATATTCAATGAAACAATCAAATAGACAGAAAAATAAAATGCAGTACAATCTTTAACACTGCAAGTTTGTACTTAACTCAGCTAGTAATGCAGTTGATTGTAAGTATGCAGCAGAAGCCAAACAACTCAGATACTGAGCAGTAATAAATTCAAAGATATGCGACTAACACTTATAAATACAGAGAAACACTCTAGGCTAAGAGTCTAACACTGAATATCAATGAAGTGAAACACAATTGCCCACACTTACTGCAGAGAGAGAGAGAGAGAGAGAGAGAGAGAGACCACAGTATTATATGAAACAATAGAAAAATAAATAATTAGAGAGAGACACACACCATAATGCATAGCACTAAAAAGCCTTAAATGGCTAAACTTAAAAAAACACCTGAACTACCATGAACTTATTACAGCCTGTAAACTAAAACTCTCCAAAAAAAAAGGAATACTACAACCCTGTACCACTAATTGAGCCCTACAATACAACAAAGCTTTTCTATCCATCACAAAATCAAACAGCACAGGAGACTTGCTGTACTATGACTAGGTAGCAAAAATCTGGAACCAAATCCCCCTGAAATGAGACAGGTAGACATGCCGCAGGTCTTCAAAACATCACTAAAAAACACCTGCTAAATAACTGGTTGTGTTCATTCACTACCCTAGGCTACCCCACACACACTCAACCTAATCTCTACCTTCAAAGTTACACTTCTACCACTAAGAAATCTCACTGCATTTTCTCCCACAACCATCATTTATACTATTCTTCTACAGACTGCTACTCCACCCTCTACTTACTTTCTCTCCTACAAAACTTCTGTTACTTCTATTTTCTTTAACAGAAGTCTATACAAGCGCTCTACCTCACTCTAATATTTCATATAACTACTTCTCTTAAATTCTACCTCCTGCTGAATCCCTTGCTACCTTTGCTACCCTTCTGTGTGCTTTCAACCAATAAAACACATGACATAATACATCTACTGTCAATCTATGTAATTTCACTATAACCAACTACCTCATGAAACAAGTTTCCTTGAATTCATAGGCTACTGTATGTTATATAGCGTGTTCTCGTTGTATTCATATACTTGTGTTTTCATATACACTCAAAGCATTTTACAAAATGCCATTGTTTTAAAGAAAAAAAAAAGTACTTGCCTAATATGTGGAGCTTTTCTCCCTGGGGCCTATGCTGAAAATGGTATAAACGCTAGTCGGACCTTCCCAGTAAACACAGGAAAATAAATAAATACATACATACATACATACAATCACGGAATTCATAAACCTTTTTTTTGTGGTAGAGGGTTGGAGATATTGTTTTCTAACACTCACTCACTTGAAAAAACACCAAGCAGAATCTGGAAGTAGAAGCCTCCAAAATACCAAACGGAGTTACACAGATACAAAAAAAAAAAACACTTTAATAAGTCACCAGTATAAAAACTGTAGGTCATACAGAAATAAAAAGTTAAACACTTTTGTCCTACACAAATAAACGAATAAAGCTGGTCTTGCTTCAGGTTAGCGCTAGGGTTTACCAGGAAACAAATTCGTAAACAGAAACACAACGGAACCCACAGCGTTAGCAGGTGCTATAGTTCAAAGTGGTGTAATCCAAACAGGCACAAGAAAATATATAAAAAATCTCTGTTTATTCGAAAAACAAAACTCCAGATAAGCGCTTTCGCATTGCTGCTTCATCAGATCTCAGGGAAAACAACATAAAATTCACATCATTAAATACTCTAATAATTAATCAATCAAAAATTAACAATGTAGAGTCCATCAGCATTTCAAAGGGCAATGCTCTTGTGAGAAAGAGGGATCGTACGATGTATACACTCATCGAAGCATAAGCTTAAAATGAACCTATAAAAATTGTTAAAAAATTGTATGTATGTACAATCAATAAAAATCCTACATATAACAAAAAAATACAAGAAATATACATAGGACAAAAACAGAAATTATCAGATGGTACAAGAAATTACACATGCTGCCCTAAAATTGTGATGTAAAAAATATATATATATATATATATATATATATATATATGTGTGTATAAAATATGGGTGGATATTTATATTGAAAAGGAGTATACGGGGGACAAAGCAAAGATTATCGTACATTCTATTTATCCTACATTTCACTTAACATTTCTCCTTTGCCTCAATTTAGGTCTAATTGAGGCTCTCTCATTCAGACCCGAACCTTTGTCCGCTTTCAATGTTATTATCCATTCTGTCTCTTTCCCTTCTGTATATGTTCTAATATCACCACCTCTGGGATTGGGATGTATCACTTCCAATACTTTAAAAGAGAATTTATGATGTACATTCGTCATAATGATAGGCTTAGCTAAAGCATTTTGAGTGGTACCCTTCTTCATGTGATATGTTCCCTCATCCGGTCCCTGAGGGGGCGATTGGTCTTGCCAACATAAAAGGAAGTACATAGTTGGCATATAGCTAAATAAATGACATGTGATGTCATGCAATCAGCTGTCACAAGTGTTTGGTAATATTTCCCACTATCCGGATGAAGAAACCCAGGTGTACTATCTATGTAGCAACAAAAATTGCACCGTCCACATGGTTGAGTATAACCATCTGTCCTGCTTTTATCACTATTAAATGTGGAACATAATCTCCTTTTCAAGTTATTTTTATTCTTATATAAAAATCTTGGTTTATCCCCTACTATGTTTTTGATATCATCACTTGTACATAATATTCCCCAGTGTTTACTTATTACCTCTCTGAGTTCATAACAATCAGAGGAATAATAAGTCGTAAACCTTAAGCCTCGAGTGGCATCAGTACCAACAACGGGCAAAAATGCTGACTCAACTGGTCCAAAGTATGGCAGCCCTTTAGTAGATCTAACTTCTGAGACATCATTAAGATGTGTATTAACTTCTTTAATATTATAGCCTCTAAGGCACAGTCTATCCCTCAAGTCATTCAGCTCTGTCTCAAACCCAGAATCAAGAGGATTGAGTCTTGAGGCTCTAATTGCTTGTCCTCTAATTATATTTTTGAAGTCATAAGGAGGGTGCATGCTCGATCTAACAAGTAAGTTGTTACTATAACAACTCTTCCGGAACACGCCTGTGTTAATGTTATTATCATCAATCCTCTCAATATACATATCAAGAAAATCTAATTTATATTGAGAATGTTTCATGGTAAATTTGAGGCAAGTGGTGAGACTATTCATGATTGTAAAAAATGTCTCTAGTTGTTCCAAAGTGCCTCTCCACAAAACAAATAAATCATCAACAAAACGACGATAAAACACTACATGCTGTTTAAATAATTCTTCTTCAAATAAAACATGTTCTTCCCAGTGAGCTAAATACATATTGGCATAGCTGTTGGCACATGGAGTGCCCATAGCTACGCCATCTTTCTGTTTATATACATAATCATTAAACGTAAACAGGTTATGTTCCAAGACTAATTCCAAGAAGCATGTTATTAAATCAATGTTCACAGGGGTATAACTACTGTGCGCCCTTAAGTAATCAGTAACATACAATAAACCTGTACTGTTAGGTATGACTGTGAACAAGGACTGAACATCAAATGTGACAAAGAAATAGTCAAATGTGATGCTCACATCCTTAACACAGTCATACAAGTCAAGTAAGAATTGTTTAGAATCTTTTAAAACGATTCTATTAGAATTGAGCACTGGTCTAAGGTGCTTCTCTACGTAAACAGATAAGTGCTCAGTCACCCAGCCTCGACCTGACACTATCGGTCTCATGGGTGGGTTAGTTAGATCTTTATGTATTTTCGGGAGACCATGTATGGTGGGTGTCATAGGATGACGAATTATAAGGTACTCAAATAGGTCCTTATTTATCAACTTTCCCAAAAATATGTCTTGTATAGTGTCATGTACATATCTAATAGTTGTTTCAACAAACTGTGATGTAATCTTCTCATAAAAATCATCACTCAACATAGATTCCATCCGTGTAATATAATCAAGGGTGTCCATGACAACTACCTTCCCACCTTTATCTGCAGGTCTGATGGTAATGTCTGGATTGTTCTGCAATTTCTTAAGACTGGCTCTTTCTCTGTAAGTAAGATTGTCTCTTTTAAGATAGCGCTTTTTAATAACCCTGTTCTCATAATAATTATAAAGCTCTTCTTCAGTGAGTCTCATATAAGCCTCAACCAAGGGATGATTAATAGGTGTATATTCACTACGATTTTTAAACCTAAACGCGATGTCTCTGTGAGCAGTATCTTTGAACATATACTTCAACATAACATTCCTACAAAATAACTTTAAATCTAAGACAGTATCTGTCAACTGGCTCTGACATCTGGGAATGAAATTCAACCCTTTGTCTAACAATCGATGTTCATCAGCACTTAAAATAAGATGGGAGATGTTGTGGACTAACGTTTGTTTGTCCACATCTTCCTCAGTGTCTTCTGAGGTGCATACTCCTCCGATAACTTCCTCTTCTGTCTGCCCCTGCTCATAGAACGAGAACGATACGTGTTTTTCTCTGTTCTCACTGGCAGGGGAAAAGACAACTGTGGAAGTGCACTGGAGGTAGGAGTAGGGGCTGAATGTGTATTAGAAGTTTTGGGTCTCACCACTTGGCCATTGTCTGATGGCAAAGATTTAGATTTCTCCTGGTGTTGGTGTATAGTACTATTAATTATATTAACATCTGGGTACAAATTAATACTATCTGTATTGGCAGCATGTACTATATGTATAACATCTGTTGAATCATTAACATAGTCAGATGTTGCTACATCACTATGTCTATCAATATTAACAAGTTTATCTGAATCAGAAATTTCAATTTGACAAACATTCGTATCAACTCTTGAAGCTGTACGATTTAAAACACTTCCTGTTACTGAAGCATTTGTATTAGTAGAAGCAGTCCCAACATTGTGATTATGCTGTATCGTAGAAGCAAAATTACCATTAGAAGGCCTGGTCAGATCATTCGAATTCAACCTAGGCCAAACAAAGATATGTCCATTTTTAAAATCATTAGTGTCCCTGACCACTTTATGTCTTTTCTGTTGAAAAAGTTTCCTTTCAAAAGCTGAAATACTGTCCAACATATTTTCAAACGGAGGTAATACTATGTCAGTGGAAAAGTCATTGAATAATGCTCGTTGTTTTTCACTAATTTCTTTAGTTAATTTAGCCTCTTCAGGCTTAAAGAAATCAATAAGCAGCTTCAAATAATTCCGACTCACCTCGATGTTCAACCGCTGCCACTGAGCCAGCAGCTCTGGATAGTCCCTGCCCTGACTGGGCATAGTGAAGACCCGCAGGCCTCTCGGTATAATATTCCGTTCCAAACAAATCTGAAAGTGTAGTCGCTGGGTTTGAAGCCTCTTCAGCTTCATAAAATCCCTCTCCATTCCTTCTAACAACGAATACAACTTGTTTGTGTCAAAATTCTGCCCCGAGGCATCAACAAGTGTTTGCTCCGCATCGAGAAACCAAGACGCATGTCCGGAACCTTTTAAATGCTGTTGGAACCTCAGCTCAGCAGCACTGTTAGACGTTGCTACGTTCCCATGATTTTCATCTCTGGGAACGTAGTCCAACTCAATGTCAGCCATAATATATCAATCGACGTAAAAGCAACCTGCTCCTATCCACAAGAACTGTGAAATATTGTAGATAAACGAATAAAGCTGGTCTTGCTTCAGGTTAGCGCTAGGGTTTACCAGGAAACAAATTCGTAAACAGAAACACAACGGAACCCACAGCGTTAGCAGGTGCTATAGTTCAAAGTGGTGTAATCCAAACAGGCACAAGAAAATATATAAAAAATCTCTGTTTATTCGAAAAACAAAACTCCAGATAAGCGCTTTCGCATTGCTGCTTCATCAGATCTCGGGGAAAACAACATAAAATTCACATCATTAAATACTCTAATAATTAATCAATCAAAAATTAACAATGTAGAGTCCATCAGCATTTCAAAGGGCAATGCTCTTGTGAGAAAGAGGGATCGTACGATGTATAGCGGAGTTGGGCGGGTGGCCTAATGGTTAAGGTGTTTGCCTTACAAACGCAAGGTGCAGGGTTTGAGTCTCACAAGAGATAATTGGCTAGGCTTACAATGGCCCCCAAAGAGTTTTTTAGTAAAGTAATCTATGAATCTATACACTCATCGAAGCATAAGCTTAAAATGAACCTATAAAAATTGTTAAAAAATTGTATGTATGTACAATCAATAAAAATCCTACATATAACAAAAAAATACAAGAAATATACATAGGACAAAAACAGAAATTATCAGATGGTACAAGAAATTACGCATGCTGCCCTAAAATTGTGATGTAAAAAAAATATATAGATATATATATATATATATATATATATGTGTGTGTGTATAAAATATATATGGGTGGATATTTATATTGAAAAGTACTTGCCTAATATGTGGAGCTTTTCTCCCTGGGGCCTATGCTGAAAATTGTATAAACGCTAGTCGGACCTTCCCAGTAAACACAGGAAAATAAATAAATACATACATACATACAATCACGGAATTCATAAACCTTTTTTTTTGTGGTAGAGGGTTGGAGATATTGTTTTCGAACACTCACTCACTTGAAAAAACACCAAGCAGAATCCGGAAGTAGAAGCCTCCAAAATACCAAACGGAGTTACACAGATACAAAAAAAAACACTTTAATAAGTCACCAGTATAAAAACTGTAGGTCATACAGAAATAAAAAGTTAAACACTTTTGTCCTACACAAATATAACTTTGGACTTCAACAGAACCTTGTTTTCTCTTATACTCAAGGGCTACTTGTTATAATAAAAATAACCTACACATTGAATTTTTATTACTTTTTATGAATAAACTTTATTTGCTACAGACCTTTAGCCAAGTGTAGTTATCTTCAGCTTGAGTCATTCTGAGTTTAAAACTCAAAGCAGTTCCTTTGATGGTCTTAACTTGTGAGCAAATGTCCACTGGCATGCTTGCAAGGTTTTTCCATAATAGGCATTGAATATACAAACTTTCAAAAATACATATCTGGAATAAATGTGCTTCCACCATTGCATCATTTTCCTGCTATTGAGTTTAATGCATAGTATGGAATAATAATCCACATAGAAGCCTCCTCTGTGCCTTTAAGTCCATTTTCCTACTCTACCCTTTTGGGTTTCCATTACTCATGCAAAAAAAGTTAATTAAAAGTTAAAACATAAAATTAAATACCACTTTTGGTAATGACACTATAACAAAAGTATTGCTTACCTACGGATGAAGAGGAATTGGGTACTTGCAGATTGGGTGTTGTTCTATATTGCCTTGAATGGGTGTTTCTTGCATTTTCATCTGCTTCAGATGAGTTAGACATAGTACTATCTACTTCAGAATTCTGTGCCCCTCCCAATTCAAGTACATCATCATCATTTTCAGAAGACTCCGCATCTTGCTTAAAATCTTCAATCTGGAACATCATGACCGCCACATCATCTAAAAATGGGCAAAGCAAGGTGTGCTATATAATTTCAGAGTCTAAATGAAAAATCTACACTTATTGCAAAGGGTATTTGCTATACTCTATCACATCTTGAAGCCAAATTAAAATTATAATATAGTTTACTAAATTACTTGTATCCTGCTGGAATAGCAATGTTTTTCGAAAGAGAACTTTGTCAATCATCAAACAAGGAAAACAAGAAATTACACTACACTGATGAGAGTACGATTGGATCACTGCATATTTGTAGACTATGCTAAGAAACCCAAAGAACCAGTACAAGACAGACAGGATCCCTGAAGGATACCTACAGGATACATCATCCAAGTGATTATAGAGAAGATGCAACACTAGTCATGAGGCCATATGAATAAGAAAATAGGATCGTGCGACTATGTTAGTTAACTGTTAGGCTATCTCCCTGCAACAGCATGGGAAAAAAATAACAGAAATTGCAGGTAAGAATTTGATATGGACTGCAGATTAAGCTTTTTCTCCACCATTACATTTCTGAACTACAGTGAATCCTACACTGGTCAGAGCACTTCTTCTGATCAGGACAATTTTTGTAGATATTTTTTTTTAATCTCCACTGACCCATAACTCTATATTAACATTATTGTGAGTACAAGATACTGTTGACAGAGAAAACCATCAACATCCATGCTACATCCTCTGCCAGACTCTTCTGTTGGTTAACTAGCATCAACAAACCAGACCTGCATCCTCCTTCATAAATCTCCAACTGTTTAAAGCCTGTCGCCATTTAACACCATCACAAAGTAAACCAGTTTCTGAGGAACATTACTTACAAAGACTGACTACAACAGACCAGGTCAATTATTAACAGAATACATATATTTTTAATTTAACTTGCTCTTAATTTGCACCACCTTTGACTCTTTTCAGCCATGGCCATCTCAAAAGGGCAACAATAACCGAAATGCAGATGGACTCAGTACAGTAGCTAATTAGCAGGTTTTCAGGAGGTAAAAGACAGCCAAGACATTCCATAAAAATGCACAGAGACACAAACAGAACATTTAAACTGCCCACAAAAAATAATCAGTAGTCAGGTCTGAATGCCAACCTTTCTGAATCATTATGTTCTCATAAAAATAGCTTGGAAAACTGAAACCTACACCCTAACACTACAGGCAGGCAAACCACCAGTGCATGGCAAAAACATCATAAATAGAAACAGCATTAAGAACTTAAACCTGCACATTTGTACAGCAGACGAGCAAATAATCACTGCAACACAGATGATGTTGGAGTCTTCCCCAGGAATCTGTGAACTTGCTAAACACATTCTCACAGAATGCTAAATGCTAACTGATCAAACAGTAATGGCCAAAAGACGCTTATGTGACCAGTGAGGTTGCACTTATCCCCATTACTGTGACCTTGGAGATGTCATATACTAGTGTGATGGACACAAGAATTTCACCCCTCATAGACAGTTGGGAGGGTTTGACCTTTGCAAAAAAGAATTGTTTTGTGATCGCCAAAAGTGTTTTTTATTTTTGTCTATTTGTTTTGACCAATTAGCACCTGGTGACTCAACATCACTACAGTTCCCACAGCGAATATGCAAAAAAGGAAGCCTAATCTAGTCTTCCTTAAAAAAATACATATTTTTGTTTTTCTATTGGCTTACAACAAATGTGAAAAAGTCAGACACTGACAGTACATTCTCATGCTATGAATGTAAGCTGCCTGCTGGGCAAAGCTGCCAAATGTACTACAGTTACATAGGCCTGCACTGAGCAAGCTCAGAGATAAATATGGACAGAGAATTGTCCTCACTGCCTAAGAACCCAAAAAACCATTTAACATCAGTTTCATTTATTTGCTAGCACATGTGAAAGCAATACAAGTTTTATTAATTTAGAGCAAAATAAAGTGTACTGCTTTACCAAAATCATTTTAAAATACTACACATTGCTCCATCAGGATTACAATCTGCAAGACAAGAATGCCTCAGCTCAGGTAAAATAAGTTTCAGTGTCTGCTAAAGCTTATGGTAGTAGCTGTGAAAACTGCATAATTGGTTTTTCATAACAAGCGAAAATCTTGGTTACGTTTCCCAGTGATGATCATTGTTCTATAAACTATTTAAGATCAGTTTCAGTTGCATGCCAACCTTTCTAAAAGAGAGCAATCCAAATCCAAGTGTGTGACCCTCCAGTGGCAATGAACTAGAAGAGATTCAAGGAACTTCAAATAAATAAGATGCATAAAAAAAAAAAATCCAAAGTGCTTATGACAGTAATGCAATTTTTTTTTTAAATCAAGAAAAAAATGCTCTATGCTGCTTCTTACCCACAACTTAAAATACTATATAATACCTCCCTATGACAATATGCAAAAAAAAAAAAAATGAGTTTGGCTCAGGTAGTGGTAATTGGAGAATATACATTTAGGCTGACAGAGCAAGGTGGAACGTTTCAAGGAGGGCTGGATGAAGTTAGCAATTCTACATATGCTCAGAATAATGTATACAGTCTGAAGTTATGAAACAGCCCATATCTTCAACCTCACAGGCCACCAACTGTACCACTGGAACTTTTTTAATTTAAAATCAAAATACTGTGCGTTACCTTCTGAAATCAAATTAAAATGCTGTATATCGCGTCTCTGTGATTATAAACTATAAAGCAAGAATATCTCAGCCCAGTTCAGATAAAACCAGTTTCATCTGTTTGCTAATGCCTGCAGCAACACTTGTGAAAGCAATGTAGTTTAACTGACTTTCTATCATGAAGAAAAATGCTGTACATTGCTTCCCCATTATAATCAAGATGCTCAGTTCTATCATCCTTTCTAGAAAATTTAACTCAGTACCTCTCCAGTTGGCTTTTTCTTTTATATTTTTTCATAAACAATATATACACTGGAGAGAATACATATTTCTTAAATGTCCTGCATTCTCCTCCCGCCAAAAGTATACAAAATATTTAAGTTGACTGACAGCCCACCCCTCCAGGTGACTAAATAAAAACACAGCTTTAACACTCTAGTTATTCATTATTAAACTGTTGAAAGAAACTCGATAATAATTGCGACCTTCTGATTCCAACATTCAAGGAGAATTCTTTGTTGCTAAACTTGTTAACAATGTTAGCTTTAATGATGTGTTAAAGAAGCTGGAAATTTCACACAGTATCCATTGAGCACATATACAGTCTTAGTATCAGACAGTGGACATGCTAACTTTAATGTTTTGTCCCGCATTGTAAAATACAAGAGCAACCCCACCATATGTTTTCCAGAACCAGTTTTGCCACAACCATGCAAATAGTTTATTGTGACCATACCACACTAGACGATGGGGAGTAAAGTAGGCTTGCAGAAGAATTTTTTTGTTGGACAACTTTGGACAACTCCATCCCTATAAGATTTTATCAGACAGTGGTACTGCTTCAAAAGAATTCTGAAAATAACACATTGTTATATAGGATAAAGAATTAAATGAGGCCAATTACTTTTAAATCCTTTGAATCAGAACACTGGGTATTTTTGTGTAACAAAAGTAACACTAAAATATTTGGATAATGTTAAAAATAACAGTGTGAAGAGCAGTACTCATTTCCTTAATGCTTTTGATCACTATGAATAAAAAAGATGTATACTTTACTGCATTCTATCAGCTTTATAATACTTGGTTCCAGCTTTAAATATGAAATGCACGGACAAACAAAAATTAAGTCTGCCCAAGGAGACTGAAGATAATGAATTAGCTTTCTATATATTTAATTCTCTACAAATCTTTATATGATAATACTAAGTATATATTGAGTTGAAAGATCTTCTGCATGGTGGGAGGCAAACACAGCTGAAAACTGATGCTCTAACAATTTATTCCATTTACAATAATTTGCATTTATCCAGATTTGGTTAAAGCACAGCATTCGTGGATATTTAATGTTGTAAATGACATTGCAACTTTACCTAATAAGCAGTTTCCACGAAACTCTGACACAGCCACCTTTCCAAACTAATTTGGAGCAAAGCACCCTAACTTTACCATAGCACAAAAATTCCAGGGGTAACAGCATACTTTGCGTGAAAAAGACCTAAATAAGATAACTTTCATTTTAAAGAAACTTCACCTACCAGCAAAAGACATGTTTGCATTGAACCACCAACTTAATTAGTTCCATCTGATATATTGCCTTCAAATGAGCTAAATCAATACAGTCACAGTGAACAGTAATGTCCAACCTAAACAATGCACGAGTGCTTTTAGCCACTATAAATTATCCAGCAATCCTTGCCTGTTTATGAATACACATGATTTTATATTTGGATTTATTCATAACAGATCCTCTACTTTGTAAGATATCTTTCAACAAATTAAAATAGATGTACTGCAGAAAGTACAACATTCTCCACAATTACAATCAAATCATCAGCATAGGCAAGACGTTTAACTGGATATTTTTATGTCAACAGGAATAATTTTATTGCCCTGTATAACAGCATTTCTGATCAGTGGGAGGTGGAGCACAACCTTGTCTTACCACTGATCTTTGCAAATTTATAACTGTATCTTGTCCATTTGCAGTTAAATAGCATTTAGTTTGAAAAAAAATATATATATAAAAATAAAGATCATTTTTTTATCTTGTCAGGTAATACCATATAATCCAAAATGTAGAAAATATATGTTCTATCTATTAGATGAAAGACTTTTGGGAACAAACTAAGTGACATCTCTTATTCCGTACGCATAATAAACATGAAATCCTTCTAACATCTGAATAACAATTATTAATGATTTACCAGGCACAAAACCAAACTGAAATGGAGAAACTGTTTCCAAGGCATGCTTAAGAATCAGCTGGTTCAATACTTTTGCTTTAATTTTATGGTTGGCGTTTAGTGAAGAAATAGGTCTGTAATTTGCTAACTCTGCTGGATACTTGCTGATGTTGTAAATTAGAACTACTCTAGTAAATGAGAAATATCATGCCACTACATTTGGGGAATTTACTAGGAAGCTAGAGAGTCTGTAAACATAGGGTACAAGGATATCATCAAAAGTTTCCCAAAATTTAAGAGGAAACAAATCTTGTCCTGGACCTATTATGTCCTCAAAAGATATTACAACTTGATTAATGGACTTCATTGAAGGCCATTCATAAACCCAGTTTGTTAATCTTTTCAAATTTTTGTGAACAACTTCTTTTGCAATATGAATATCTGTTCTTGGATTAATGTTATGGGTTCATAGGCATGTACTATGCCAACGACCACTGGGGCCTTTTTAAGCTAACCATGCATCCCAAATCTCCGGCGAGATTTTATTATAGTATGTACCTGCTGTAGGGCTACTGCCAAATATGTTACAAGAGTCTGTCTTATTCTTAATTTGCTCATAAAATTACTTTTGGCTTTCTGAAAATTCAGATTTATAAAAAAAAGAGCCACAAATGTCTATATGCTGATGCCTATCTTTACTAATATTTACCTTGTATATCTTCTTCCAGATCTTGAAATAATTTTAATGACAGGTTAATCCTGCAAGACCTTTTAAAGTACCTACTTGGCAGGATGCACCCAATAACCGAAGCTGCATATTAAGCTGGTCAATTTCTTGCCTCCTCTTTTTCCTGTTAGATGGAATAAAAACAGGAGGCCCATATAGAAGTAAATATGATTTCTGGTGTAATCAAATGGTAGTAATTTCTGTTTACATTTCTTTGTAATATACATTAAAATTTATGGTACCAACAATCCATGAGAACACAACTCAATAAAGAAATCCTTCCAACAGTTTAACATGCACACCTCTGGAAGAAGAGTCCATATCTACACTGAAATCACCAGCAAAAAAAAAAGCCTATTTCAGAATGCAAATTTATTACTTTATTTTATTTATTATTTTATTTGACATTTGTTGACTGGGTTAGTCCAACTGGGACAAAGCCCTTTTTCAGTGCACACCTGGGGAGAAAAGCTCCACAGAAAAACATACAATTAATTTAACATAAGATGAACCAAAAAAATTACATAAACATAAGTAATAGTAATTAAAATATAAAGCAATTTGAATAAATCGTTCAGCATCAGAAGATACACAGGAGATGAACAACAAAGCAATAAAGATAGACATTAACGTCTGAAAAAATAAATAGAAAAGTTGTGAGTAACAAAAGAGTAGGTGTACTGAGTAAGGAATTCAAAACGTATAGGATAGAAGGAGAGAGGAAGGAATGATGAGTGGCAGTGTTGTAAAAGAGAGATAAAGAGAAAGAGTTACAAAAAAAATAGAAGCCTGAATAGAGAGTAGGATAACATGAAGGAGATGAGTCAACCAGGAGGAAGATAGCAATAACAAAATCTATTTTCCATCAAGTGCGTTTTTACTGCCTTCCTGAAAAGGGATTTGGATTTAATGTAATGGATGTCTAAAGGTAGTTTATTCCATTTTTCAGCAGGGTAACAGCTAAAGAGATTTTTTTCCTATATTGGTCTTAGGCTTGTGAACAGTCAGGAGATATTGTTCAGAGCTTCACGGGGTTCACATAGGCATGTAGAGGGAGATGATAGATGAAATACTGGGGCAGAAAGTGGGTTGATAAAGAATAGAATGAATTATTTGAAGTTCGGAGAGAAGGAGGTTATGAGGGAATTCTAACTAGTTCAGTTTTTTTTGTGCTAAGCAGTGGTGTGTAGAGTAAGGAAGTTCGGCAGCAAATTTAGCTATCTTGTTGTAAGTAGACTCAAGTTAAAATAAGTGTGGATTTTAAACTGGTGAGAATTTGAGACCCATAGAAAAGTGCTGGTAATAGGTAGGCATGTGAAAGAGATCTTTTAGCAGTACTAGAGAGAAAGCTTTTGTTTCTATACAGCAGACCAAGTTTTTCATGGGTTTTCTTAATGTTACTTAGAACATGCAGATAGAATTTTAGCTGGTCATTATTAATATAATAATATACAACAATAATATAATATAATACATAATATAATTAATATAGCAATATAATATAACATAACACTATAATATAATATATTTACTGATTAGTGATACTTTGACTGAATCAGAAAAGTATCTCTTTGTCCTCTCTGCTGCTCTTGTAGGCTTTAGCATACATATTAGTACTTTTCCTGAGAATTTGTGGCAATATTTATTATTTATCATTTTATTTAATAAATCAATCCATGTGCCTTGTTCTGCAAAAAAGCCCAATACTTGGCTGAAGGGTGCACAGATAGATCCTACTACCAGTTCAAAGTTGTTTACCTGAATCCTAATCAATAGTACTCTTTCCTTATCAGAAAAATGACCTACTGCCTGAAATCTGAGTGTAGTAATACAGCTTCACCAAAAGACTTAAATGTCTGATGAAATGATATATACTTTCTTCACCCCATCATCAGACAACTAAAATTTAAATAAAAGTTACATTATTTAGGGAATTATTAACACTGTCCACATTCAAGAGTTTAGCTAAAAGAAGGCTAAAAGTGTGAAGAGAACTGAAAAATGTGAGGCAACAGAATAGTTAAAAGAAGGCATGGGGATCGTGAATTACAGAAAGAAAGAAGCATAAGAGATGTAGGAAGAGTGGCTACAGCAGTGGAAGGAAGGAAGGTACAGACAAAGGGATAAGAAAAGGGAGACAAAAGCAGGTCTAAATCATGGAGAATGAATGGCCCAGCAGACAACTGGAGCATTAAAGATATGGTGAACATTTGGTCATTTAGAGAAGCAGAGAGATACGAGACAAAAGGAACTACATATTTTGGAGGAACAGTCTAGGCAGAAAAGACCAGAAAATAATAAATGGCAGAAGTACACAAGTATAAGGGGGAAGCAGAAAGACATGATGCAGAAGCTTACAACAGTATGGGGACAGCGCAACTTCACAGGAGCACAGCACTGGTGAAGAATGAACAAAGGCTGAGGGGGGCAAACATGCAGAATTTATGGAAACATGTAGAAAGAGTTATGAATGAGCTGATGGCTGAACAAGGCAAGAAAAAACCTGTAGAAGAGGCAACATTAAATTGAGACAATTAAAAACATCAGCTTAATGTTTTCAGGGAGATCTGGAACCAGATATCTATCAATGCCACAACAAGCAAGTTTGAATAAGAACAAGACTTTATAGAAAGCATTCACACTGTTCAGCATAACAGGTTGACTTCAGAGTGTGAGGGTCATACAGCAGGAGTGGTTCAAAGTTAGGTCATCCTTTGTTATAACAGCTGTATTTTTGAAAAATTGGTACCATTTAGCATTTCTGAAACTGAAAGGCTTAACATTATTTTCCACTGACTTCTATTCCATCTCAATTACTTCTCATTTAAGCTGCAGAACATATTCACTGCCTTGAAATTAATTCCTTTAAACACAGCAATCCTCGGTACACTTGAAGTCTGCCAGTGTTCCCTGCTTGCCATTTTTTTATTTCAAGCTTCAAATAACAGATACCTGTTGGCTCAAGAGTTTCACAGCCACAGACTTCAAACCTCAAATACAAACACAGATCCCAGATATTTTATGACATTCAGTGATCACTGACCTTAGGGCAGTGACATACAAACTTCAAGAACAGATATACAGCTGGCATAAAGAAGTCTTCCATGCTGGTAATTACTCCCTCTCCTCTATGGTTAATTATCCATACAGTGCCACTTCATAAGCACAAACTAATACAAACACACTTTCACATTCTTAGATATTATCAAGAGCCTAATGAGCAACTACTGAGGTAATTTAGAATCTGGACAGCTATTCTGCTGGCAGAGAGGGAGAGATGGCATACCTCTTAACTGTCCAGATTTTTGCAGAATGTCCAAAATTTTTCCTCATGTTTTTGGTCTGTTCCTAATAAAATATTTTGGCTTTCTGTCAAATCACAGAGGACTGAAGTCACTAAACGACATATATTTGAGTTTCAGTCTTATCTTAAAGAAAAATGCACACTAACAAATTTTGTTATTATATCAATTTTCCAACTTTATAAGAGGAATATTTACAAATCTGTGCCTATGTTTGGACCTTTGTTCACATTATTTTAGGCTTTCTCCAGATTTCTTGCATTACGAGGCTGAGAGGTATGAAAGATGGGCACTGATTAATAGCATCCCCAGTGGCCATTGATGTAGCCTTCTACTTTCTGCTTATTCCAGTGAATGAAGGTAGTATTATTTTACAATTTAATCTTGTAAGTTGAAACTTTATTTGCTGCTGTTTTGTCACATTCAGGCTAAGCCTGAAATCAGTGCTACTTCCTGGTTAACAAATTTAAAATCAAATTAATCAAACAAATGAATCTACTGACAGCTCAGTAGGTGGCTGATCATGGCTAATGGATATCTACTAGGAATCTAAGAGGGGAATACACTCATAGTGAAAGATAACATATTAAGATGACAGGGAGTGCAACAGACAACTAAGTAACAGAACTCCGGTACTTGTAAATGGAGATCAGAGACTTACAAAATGGAACCCTAAAATGGACGGAGCATCACTGTAGTAGGAGTGAGGTTAGCAGGGTGGTAACAGAAGTTACTTGGTCTTGGGCTGTACTTACAGTTTTGTTTTAATGACATGTGACTAGTAGATGGGAAAGTTGTTAGACACTGGATATTAAAACAGATTATATGAGGAAGAAGAAGAAGCTAGACACCACAAACATTTACCCTTAGGCAACATTTGTGCATGGAAGCACTATATTTCAAAGGATGATTTTAAGTAATACAAGTAGCTGGTAGAACAAAAGGACTAGTGAATATCAGCAATTCATTTTTATGCATTTAATGTCAAAAGTCTGAAACAGCACAATGCACAGCAGAACTATTTTTGCATCAAGGCAATTACTGGTAGGCATGATGTGGGGGTGGGAGAACCACTAGACAATATAAACAGTTTTGCAAGGTTCTCCCTTAACAATAGCTATTTCAAGCAAAGACTCTTGCAGCAAATGCCATTATATGTCCTACTTGGCTGTCTCATACAGCAGATTTTTTTTCTAGTAGTACATCCATCTGCCAATAAGGCTGCCATACTGGGGATATATAGACTCACATGTAAACATCATCCTAAAACTAAAGCTCTCTTTTCAGTATCTGATGGTACAAGATACAAGAGAGACTGGACAGATTTAGAACTACAGTATCAATGTATGACTACTCTGAGTCGTGCAACATGCGATATAAAGTACATGCAGTAATATTATAAGAAATAATTAAACTAAACTGTGGATGGGAATGCATAAGAACAATTGATACCTGTTGTGAAAATTAAGCAGCTGCTGTTCTACAACCTACATTATATTCTTATTTTGAGGATTATTTTGCAATCACTTATTTATTTTTTGTTGACCAGTCTAGCCTCAGTAGGTCTATTTGTCCGTTTTAGGGGAGATTGAGGAGGTCTATTTACAGACAATGGCCTGGCCTGGAAACTAGGAAACATCCTCTCCTTTTCTCCTAGGAATATGTTTTGTGGGATTTTTATAAAAAAAAACTGTGTCAAACAACTTTTTGCTAAGACAGAAGGGAGAAAGCAAGATGGGAAATTTGGGCATGATTGAGAAAGACAGCTACCAGATGTTTTTGTTAAAAATGAGTGAGGTAACTGACATTCAGGCAACGTGTCAAGAGACACAGCAAATGCACATGGATAAAGCTGCAAAAGGATAATGCTATAACTGCAAAGAGAAAAGAAAGTGAATGGATTTGAGAAGACAAAAGGCAGAAAGAAGTACAGAGGAGCAGACATACCACATTTCTCATCAGTGCTAATGATGGCAGCAATAAGAAATGTGGTAAGACTGGTATTTCAAACATGAGTACATATCATCAGATTATAGTTGGGAAATATTAACTGAAACTTCAGGTTTCAGGGATGACTACTTGAAAAAAGGTAAATTATGACACTATTTTAAATGAGAAAAAAAAAAACAAAGTGAGTCTGCAAGCCTGTGGGAAAGGAAAAAGGATACAAAACCATGGAAGTAGTTCATGGTTTTATAAAGGAAAATAACTACAGATTTGTTTTATAAACTGATGCACTGCATTCTTAAGACATTTCAATTGTGTAAAAATAAAAAACATACAGCTCTCTTAGACAAGTGTTTAAAACAAGCAACAGTCAAGATCTAGAATAGACTGCAGAAAACAGGTGGTTTGAAAATGCATGAAGGGACATTAATATAGAAAATGTTACGTTTGTGGGTGGGTCGGGGTACTATACTTCATGCAGGGCAACTAAGACATGCTTTATCTCTAGGAAACGGAGCACATAAATTCGTACCATCCTAATAAATGAAGTAAAGACTGTGGAATGCAAAAGCATGCAAGAGGTAACTGTAGGCTTTACTGCCCCTGGACTAAGAAAAATGGCAGTTTTGGACAGAATGTACACAGGATGAAACAGAAGTGTGTGATGTGCACACTGAAAATGATGCAATAAAAAAACAAAGACCTGTACAGAAAGAGACGAAGGACAGTTTTTGTATGTAAGAATGTTTAAAACACAGAAAAAGATCAAAGAAAGTGGGAGACAAATACATGACAACTACTTAAGTATTATAAGAAGAAACTTTTTCAGGAGAGTGAGATACAGAAATTGAATCAAAGAAAATACTATTAACAGGAACATGAATAAAATAAAAGAATGACAGAAGGAAGCAGAAGAACAGAACACCTTAAAAAGGAAAATGGAAGAAACTACTGGAAGCTGAAAACAATAACTGACTAGTATAATGAAAAAAAAAATGGAAGATGATATAGTTCACAGGCTGTTACTATAGCAATAGCAAACCACTGGGTGTGGTGTATTAAAGATTTACCCACAGTTGGTGTGGTTTAATCACAAGGGCGAGATGGTTATTATTGCTATTATACAAGGACATTATTGAAGAAAAAATTTACTTTTCTTAAATAATGGGCAGGATTCACGAAGGCTTGCACGGAGTGTAAGAGACGTGTAACACTCCATGCAAGACTCGCGATCCAGGAACAGCCCGAAACTCCGTGTAAGAGACCAGCTAAAACGTCTCTTACATGGACTGGGTGTGGATATGCTAAATACCCCACTTGCAGCCGAAAGGTATGCAAATGAGGTATATTAGCGATCCACGAAGCAGAAACCAGCCCGTGTAAGAGACGTTTTAGCTGCAGAAATGTACTCAGTTGACAACCGAGTACGTTTCTGCAAAAATCACAACGGAGCCATGTCAGCTCCAAATAAAGGGTGCATATGTGTCAGGCAGCATGCCAATGGCCAAATATGTGGCCACTGGCAAGGTAACCAGATGCAAAAATTATAAAAATATAATTTTTTTTAAAAGCAGAGCAGCCCTGCGCAAACGGGCTGCGCTGTATAAAACATAAAAATGAAGGTTATAAACCCACAAATGTGGGTTTTATGCAATACATGAAATGACAATGCAGGGACCAGCAGACCAAAAACAACATAGCCACCGTGTAGTGGTTGCTAAGGGGGGAAGCTGAGTCTAAGACATGTAATTAAGCATTAGTAGGCAATCTCATGTAAATGAGGGTTAGGATACCGAATCCCACAGTCACATAGCAAAAGAGCACAGTCTGAGTAGTGTAAGAGATACACAAGGGGGAGGAATAGAGTAGGAGATAGGTGACATCACAGGGGGGAATGGTAGAAAGAAATGCAGTTCATTGGAGGTCAGTGTAACATGACAGATGACAGACACAGATCAGGGAAAGAGGAATGCCACAAGATAAGCATGGAAAAGTCAAGAAATGGAAGGTGTACACTGTTACTTACACCAAAGTTTCTTGCTGGGTGTGCATGCGCACGTGTGCGCACCATGAAGCGCGAGTAGGGCAGTGTGCGCGCGTGTAAGGCAGACTGAGCATGTGGGAGCGTGTTGGTAGATGTTTAACACTGTTTGCGCTGGTGTGCGCGCGTGTACGGCAGACTGAGCATGTAGGAGCCTGTTGGCAGACTTGTAACACTGTTTGCACTGGTGTGCGCGCAGTTTAACTGGAATAGGCAGATCCTGAACCGTGTAAGCATGTGTGCGCGCGTGTAAGCCACTGTGAGCGTGTTTCTGCTGGTATGCACGCTGCTCCCCCCTGAGGAGACAGAAAGGAAAAAGGAAGCAACAGAATTAGTAGGAAGCTAGCAGGGAATACTGCTGGAGCTAGCAGGTGAAAACAATTAGAAGCAGGCAATTACACAGTCAGAATAGTAGCCCATCCCAGCACTTAAAACTCTGCAAACAGCAGTGCAGGATGTTTCTCTCAAGAGACACTGCAAGACAGGAGTAAGCTATTAAAAGTGAAAACTGAAAAAGCTGAACTCAGAGCAGAAATGTTAGGGGCTGCCATAGCTGTCATAATGAGACATAGGCGACTTGCTGAGGGTGGTGACAATGCAGATGGTGCCAGACAACCCACAGTGAGGAGACGGAGAAGAGTGTACAGGCCCAGGGTCACCTACCATGGGTTACATGAGCTGGAGATAGTAGAGCGCTATAGAGTGGAGAGAGAGCTCCTGCAGCAAATAGTTGAGCTGTGCAGGCCACGCCTCACACACAGAACCAACAGATCCCACTGGAAACAAAGGTATGTGCTGGTCTAAGAATACTAGCAACAGGTACCTTCCAAAGACCAACTGGTGATATGATGGGGACATCACAGGCATCAGCCTCCAGGGTACTGCACCAGTTCCTGGATGCCATGTCAGCACATGTTGGTGATCATGTATATTTCCCCAATGCCCGTGAGGTATTGGCCAGCAATAGGCATCTCTTCCAGCAAAAAGCGGAATACCCTGAGATAGTGGGTGCAATAGACTGCACGCACATATGCATCAAAGCACCAGCAGGTGAGCGGGGTAGGGCCTACATTAACCGCAAGGGCTTCCCCTCCAATAACTGCCAGGTCATGTGTGATGCCCAGGGCATAATAATGAATGTGTGTGCTGGCTGCCCTGGGAGCTACCATGATTCCCACATCTGGCATTTGACGCAGCTGTACCAGACATTTGCCAATGGGGACATCCCACATGGACACCTAGTGGGGGGTGCAGGTTATGCACTGGAGCCGTGGCTGATGACACCCATCAGAAACGCACACACACCTGAACAGGAACGCCATAATGAGGCACATGCACAAACACGTAATGTAATACAGCGTGTGTTTGGGCTGCTCAAGTCACAGTTCCAGTGTCTGGACACATCTGGTGGAGCCTTGCAGTACACACCAACTACATGTACCCAAATTGTCATGGTATGTGCTATGCTACATAATATGATCTTGCGAAAACAGCTGCAGCAGGACCAGCATAGGGCTGGGCCAAACAGCCCCCCACCATTGCCAAGGCCATCACAGGCAGAGCGTGACTCAGAGGAGGAACAACCTGAGCCTGTCCCAGTAGGCAGAAGGAGGCATGCCCAGTATGCCCTGGCCTTGGCAAAGAGGCAACGCATAGCACATACACTGGCTCAGTAAGAACCCTGGGAATGATACCCCCTTCTGACTCACTCAAATAACAACAGGGATGCCTAAAATGACATGACCTGCTCACAAACATGTACAGGGAGTGTAATATGCGCATCCAACAGAGGCAGCCCTGCAGCACCACCTGAGGCATAAATGCCATGTATTAAGTAATGTAACACCATGTACTATATGCACACCTGAGGACCCTGACTAACATCCACCCTCACCAAGCATGAAGCCACAAAATGACGATGGGATGATCAATTGCAATAACTGGCTGAAGTAATGCAGTTAGTCAAAGGGGAGCCAATGTGTTTCAGCCTGGGAAGACATGTGGAGTATGACATGATGCACCACCTACTAGGGGTGGCGTGCACCTATCAGTCCAGGCCCCATGGATACTGTCAAAGGCTGTCAGTACCCACAGCATGCCCTGAATAGGTAAGTCTCAAAACACAAACCCACCTTCATAGGTACCACAAGGGATAGGAACCTAGATGTAAAGCTACCCAATGCCAGAAGTCTAAACAGCAAGATGTGTGCAGTGTAAATGCACACAGTATGGAGAATTTTGATATCAGTCCTGTAATAGAAAACTGGGTCAAGGCTCACATCAGCACCCTAACACTACCAGGTTACACCTCATACTGTGCTGTACAGCCGCAAAACATGGAACAAGCTACAAAAGGACGGTGACTAGCAATAGATGTCAAGGATAACCACACCCCCATGTTGGTACCACAACAAGAAGCAGCATGGATTAGCCATGGTCAAATACCAATGGCTAAAACCACCTCCCAGTACATAGCCTGCTGCAGACTACTGTCCTAATACCAGGAACTGCACTTGGCCTACGTTGGAATACATGAATATATCAAGCCCCCCAAACCACATTATATTGCTTGACTGAAAATACCCAGACATACACTGGGAGCATTATACTAGCACCAACACAGTAGGAGAAAAGTTCCAAGAATCCATAAACCAAAATGCCCAGGAACAACGTACCAATCCCACAAGAGGGGTAAGCATACTGGATGTGATAATCAGCAACATGTATACTGGATGGCAAGACGAGAAGTGTATCCCTCACTGGTAAGACCAGACCATAGAGTAATCACACTGGATATACACATCCTGACCACAGTCCCTGGCCAGAAAATCACAGTGAAAAACATGTGTAAAGCATAGGTTGCACCCCTCCAAACCGATGTGGAATCCATGAAAGGCCCTGTGCAAGTGCAGAATATGGGACACACCGCAGAAAGTACAGTTTTGTACCTACCATAAATGTAGATGTCCGATAGGCATGCATCTGCAGTCCTTACAAATGGGTTGTCCTGTAGTCAGGCAGCCCTTCGGTCAGCCGGATTCCAAAGTCTGGGTCTGGCCTCGGCTGATGTCGCACTTCACCCGACGTCATAGCTGCAGTTATTCGGGTATAAAGGTATCAGCCGACGCCATCTTCCTCAGTGTTTCTTGCCCCAGATGCCAGGTGCCCTCTAGGAAGGCAAATTTGGATAATTGCAAAAGTTTCCAAATAAGAGAGAGCAAAATAAAAATAAACATGTATATACAAACAAATACACCATAATAGATTCCCCCAGCTAGCTAAAAGAGGGGTAAATACCCTAGAAGTACCTCAGAGGGGAAGGAGGGAGGGTAATCCTGACTGCAGATGCATGCCTATCGGACATCTACATTTATGGTAGGTACAAAACTGTACTATGTCCTTCAAGGATGCATCTGCAGTCCTTACAAATGGGTAGAATACCAAAGCCAAACTGGGGGAGGAGGAGTAATAAGATTATGGTGTAGTTAAGATCCCTTGCAAAACAGCAGTGGCAAAATCTGCTCGGGATCTGGAGTATAAGGGTAAATTATAATGCTTGGCAAATGTATGCACGGAGCTCCAAGTAGCAGCCTCTAAAATGTCTTTGGTAGCCACTCCTCGTAAAAAGGCTGTGGTAGTGGCTGTAGCCCTTGTAGAGTGAGGTCTGATGTCTTCTGGAGTTTTCTTTCCATGGTAAGAGTAACAAAATCTAATGCAATTTCCTATCCACTTAGAGATTGTCTGTTTCGAAATTGCTTTTCCTTCCATTCCTGTTGCATATGCTACCAGTAGCTGGTCAGTTTTTCTATTATTCTTGGTCCTGTCCAGGTAGTAGCGTAATTGTCTATGTACATCCAAGGTATGCAACAGTCTTTCTCCCCTGTTCTGTGGGTTGTGGAAGAATGTAGGCAGGTGGAAAGCTTGGTTCAAAGATACCCTGGAGACCACCTTTGGCATAAAAGTAGGATTAGTTCTCATGGACACTATCTTGGATGGAAAATCAGGAAGGGCTATACTGCCATTAATGCCTGTAGTTCAGAAACCCTTCGTGCTGAAGTGATTGCAAGCAGGAAAGCAGTTTTCCATGATAAGTACTGTAATTCTGCTGTTGCTGCTGGCTCGAAAGGAGGTAGTGTCAACTTTTCTAGCACAAAGTTCAAGTCCCATGCTGGCAATGGTGGCTTTCGTGGTGGTTTTACATTTTTAATTCCTCTCAGAAACTGCCTGAGCAGAGGATGTGAGAAGACTGGAGGATCCAAGTTGTATTCTGCTGAAATAGCTGATGCATGAATCTTAATGGAAGAATAGGATAGGCCATTGTGGAAGAGCTCTGCCAAGTATTCCAGGATGTTAGCTATGTTTACCAGTGACACATTTTCTCCTTTTGCATAACTCTAAATGAGATATCTTTTCCATTTTACTGAATAATTTTTTCTTGTTGAGGGTCTGCGAGCCTCCAAGATAATGTCTTTAACCCTTTGAGATAATTCTGGGTTATTTGTTCTTAAGCAATGTTCCAGGCAGCCAGCTGCAGTGTTTTCAGGTTTGGATGCAGGGTTTTGAAGTTGTTCTGTGTTAGCAGCAAGGGAACTAGGGGCAGAGGCCATATTTGTTCCCGAGACATACTCCTCAGTAATGGGTACCAACGTTGCCTTGGCCAGTCTGGAGCTATCAGGATGATCCTTGGACGGTCTTCTTTGATCTTCAGTAGCACCTTGTGCATCAAAGGAAGAGGTGGGAATGCATATGCTGTCAGGTTTTTCCAACTGAAAGATAGGGAGTCCACTTTCCAAGCAAGTGGGTGGAACGTCCTCGTGCAGAATTTTTTCAGTTGGTGATTGTGTGGGGATGCAAATAAGTCTATTTCTGGTAGTCCCCATTTTGTTGTAATGGTTTTGAAGATGTCCGGATGCATCATCCATTCGTGGGCATCCGTGGTAGTTCTGCTTAGGATGTCTGCTAGAATATTTTCTTTTCCTGGCACAAAAATTGCTTGTAACTGAATGTTGAAGCTCAGGGCCACGTTCCATAGGTCCATTGCCATCCGGCATAGAGGGTATGAATGTGTGCCTCCCTGTTTGTTGATGTACCACATAACTGTGGTGTTGTCCGTCCTTATCAACAGTTGACCCTGTTGAAGGAATGGTCTGAATGTCTAGATTGCCAGTTTTACTGCCAGCATTTCCTTTTGATTTATGTGTAGGTGCAGCTGGTCTTGAGTCCATAAGCCTTGTATGCACTTGTCCAGCATGTGCGCCCCCCAACCGAGGTCTGAGGCGTCCGTTGTGATGGTCTGGCTTGGTTGAGTGCTGTGAAAGGGCAGCCCTTTGTTTGACAGGCCTGAGCCCACCATTGGAATTCTTGCTTCAGACATGGAATTATTGGAATTTGGGTTTCTAGGCTGTGCTTGTGTTGAGACCATAAATTTCTCAGGTACCACTGTAGTTTTCTCATGTGTAGTCTGGCATGTGGAGTCAATATTATACAGGATGCCATGTAACCCAGGGCTTGCAGGACTTTTCTTGCTGTTAGCTGGTTCTGCTTTGTTAATGCCATGAAGTAGAGAGGGAGTTGCTCCTGTTTTTCTACTGTTAGGAATGCCATCTGCTTTGATGTGTCTAGCTCTGCACCCAAAAAGGTTATCCTTTGGGATGGTATCAGCCTTGACTTTTTTATATTGACTGTGTATCCCAGGGCTTGCAGTAGATGAATGACCTTTTCCAAGTCTTTTGTTAATTTGTTTTTGTTGTCCGCTTGTAACAGGCAGTCGTCCAGGTAAGGGTAAATTTGAATTCCCTGAAGCCTGCAATGAGCAATTACTGATGCCAGGCATTTCGTGAATACTCTGGGCGCAGTAGATAAGCCAAAGGGCAATGCTGAGAATTGATAATGCTCTGATCCTGCAAGAAATCTGAGGTATCTTCTGCAAGTTGGTCATATGGGGACGTGCAGGTATGCCTCCTTGAGATCTAGAGTTACCAGCCAAGACTCCTTGCCCAGCATGGGAAGAAGTTGCTGTAGGGTCAGCATTTTGAATTTTGGTACAATGAGGTATGTGTTTAAAGCGGACAGGTCGAGAATAGGTCTCCATTGGTTTTCTTTTCTTGGTACCAGGAAGAGTCTGGAGTAAAATCCTTGTCCTTGTTCCATAGATGGTACCCTTTCTACAGCTCTCATCCTTAGTGAGTTATTTGTTCTAGAGCTTCTGTCTTTTGATTTGGAGGTAGGTTTGGCATTCCTCTCTTCCTTGGTAGAGTATGGAAGTGAAACCTGTAACCTTGGTCTATTGTCTGTAAAATCCATTTGTCTCGTGTGATGTAATGCCAGTTTACTGAAAATAAGGCTAGCTACCCGCCTAAGGGTGCTTCCAGTTGTTCCCTGGTAGGCGGTGCCAGAGCCAAGTCACTGTGATTGTCCTGTGGAAGTGGTGGTGGCTGGATCTGTGGCTGTACCTCGCTGGTTGTTAGCCTGCCACTGACGTCCCCTGTAGGCACCTCTGGATTGACCCCTACCTCTTGAGCGCCTATTCCTGCCTCTCTGAGCTCTGTAGGTGTCTGGAAAGGACCAATTCTTGGAAGGCCAGTTCCTGCTAAACCTTGGAGGCTGGACCTGCAAGAAATCCTTGACTGTCTGGACAGATTTCGCTTTCTCTTCCACCTTCTTGAGCACCTGTTGTGCAGGGGAGCCAAACAAATTGAGCTTATCCATGGGAGCATCTAGGAGCTTTGATTTGACATGGTCTGGTAAGGGCTGCTCTTTTAACCATGCATGTCTTCTGATCACTGTACCAGTCATGGCTGATCTAAAGGAAGCCTCCAGTGCATCATAGCCGCATTTTAAAGAATGATTACTGACCTGCTGAATGTTATGCACCATTTCCTGAACAGATTTTTTGTCTAATGGTTCATCCGAGGACAGATTTTTAGTTAACTGGTCTAACAAATTCCTGATACTGAATCATGTGGAATTGACAGTTCAAGGCTCTAGCTGAAAGAGTAGCAGAAGTGTAAACTTTTTTACCCCATCTCTCTAAGGCCCTAGATTCCCTTTCGGAGGGGAGGGGGTTTTTGGCAGAGGTAGCCGCTACAGCCTTGGGTCCCTGGGAGATAGTTTCGGGATCTGCAAGAGGAACCTTATACAAATGATAATGTGTGTCCGGAACACTGTAGTACCTATCGGGCTTAGCAAGGGCCGGAGGAAGAGAATCAGGAGCAGTACAAGCATCATTAAATGAATCATCCACAACAGTAAGTACTAGAGGAATGGCTAAAGGCCTATGCTGTGGCAAATGCAGAAAGGTTCTAAGCCTTTTCCTAGAGTCTGTAAAATCCTGGCCCTGCCATTGAAATAGTTCCCTCATAGCATGCAAGGTTTCCCCAAAGGAAAATTCCTCAGGCGGAGAGGCAGAAGGAATGGACTCTTCTGCATCAGAGTCCTCATAAGGAGAAAAAGGGTCCCCTGGAGGGTTTGAATTATCTGATTCATCAGAGAAGTCATCTGAAGAAACTGGCTCAGGGGGCTCTGCTCTAGGCCTCTTGTCTGGAGGTGGGTGAGAGGCCCTGTCTGGGTGAGGTTGGGATCCCCGGATCAAAGAAATGAGATCCTCTGCAAGACTAAGCATTTGTGAACTAGAGAGAGGGGGTCTTAGCAGGCACAGTTTTGGTAGATTTTGCTGCTTTAGCCCTGGCAAAGGCCTTAATCGACATGGATGCAGGTGGCCTAGCAGCTCCACGTGCAGGGGTAGAAATATCCAAAGGGATAGTATCAGATAAATCCTGCGAACCTGCAAGAGCGGGTGGGATCTCAGAAGCAGATTCCACCATGCTGGATGAGGCCTCGGTAGGAGGTACGCTTTCGGCCGAAGGAAGAACCGTGGACTCTGTTTCAGCCGAAACCGAGACACTCGCAGTTGGCTTAACCGCGGTTTCGGCCGAAACCGCGGACCGCGAGTGTCGGTCCTTTTCCTTGCGCTTTTTAGATATTTGCGTAGTCGGAGTATCCGACGGCATAATGTAAGCAAAATCGGAGCCGAAAAACTCCTCAGCAAATTCCGACCGACATCTAAGCGTCCGCCGGTTGAAAGAAGCACAGGCTAGACAAGCTGCTACGTCGTGGTCTGGGCCTAGACAAGGTAAGCAGTAAGAGTGGAAATCTTTATGAGGTATTTGTTTCCCACAAGTTAAACAGTTATTCACTTTTTCTGATATTGGCTAAGGCAAGAAAGAGTCCCCAACGGGGTACTTAGCTTTTTAGAAGTCTTCGGTAGTAGTAATCTCTGGTTCTGACCGACCGGCACTTGCGAACAGCTTCTGCTTTGGGCGCCACGCGGCAAGAAAGACGGAGGAAGATGGCGTCGGCTGATACCTTTATACCTGAATAACTGCAGCTATGACGTCGGGTGAAGTGCGACATCAGCCGAGGCCAGACTCGGACTTTGGAATCCGGCCGACCGAAGGGCTGCCTGACGACAGGACAACCCATTTGTAAGGACTGCAGATGCATCCTTGAAGGACATCATGTTATACAGGCATTCCATGAACACAGCCAGGAATGCTTGGAGTATGCAATCACAAATAACAACAAGACAATGCCATACACGCAGGCATCTGGCATGCTGGACTCCAGCCATTACCAAACCATGCAAGAGAATGAGGAAGCTACGACATGATCATGATAGAGCAAACATAAAAAGGGAAGTAATCACTGATCAGTAGTATGGCAAAAAAATATGTCCACACATACAATCCACTAAGGCCAGCCACAACAAGTAGAATCTGTGAATCCAGAGGCAATGTGACACCTGGCCCAAGTACACAGACAACCCACAACTCCCCCCAATAAATACAAATATATATGTGAGAGATGCAACCATGTATCCAAACCGGAGGCTGAGCTCCCCCAACTCAGTACTGTCAAAACTAGTCAGGAGGAGAAGGTAACCACATACACCACAAACCCAGTCCCACATAGACCTATCACAACGGTAAACCAAACACAAACACAGAAAAACATTCCTGGAGGCCCTAATTACAAACACACCACACCAACAGAAGCCTCCAAAGCAGATCCCAAGCAACCACAACCTCCAAACATAGCACATGCAACATATAGTACACAAAGCTGGTATGCCAAACAGTCACAGGCCAGAAGGAGAAACAACATGCCTGATACAGTTGTAATAGGTGTCTGTATAGGCAGACACACTGCTGTCCCACTCACCAGACTGAACAAGGGAAAGGGTACAGTAAGCTGCCTGTAGGCTGCCACAATATGCCACATAACACAAGTACGCAGGTCACCCCAAAGCAAGTAGAAATATGATGCACTCATTGTCCATGCTGGTGTGAATGACCTGAGATGTACCTCCCTGGACTACATGAAAAGAGACATGGATGAGCTCTCTGAGTATGTACCCCAGGCCGGTATGACACTGGTCGTTTGCAGCATCCAACCCTCACCAAGAATGATGCCACAGTACAAACAGAATAATCAGCTTTAACAGGTGGCACAGTTACAGCTGTCAGTCCAAGAGGGTCTAATGTCTGTCTGCTTGAGATGTCATGCATGACAAGCCATGCTGCTGTTCCAGGGATGGCTTGCACCTGTTACCCCTGGGCGTCTGGATACTGGATAAGGCCTTTGCCACCTCCATAGAGCCGTACGTAGGCAAGGCCAAAAAGACTAACCCACCACCCTAGAAAACATAAGTGGTAAGAAACATAAGGGTAATGCTGACCAATGCCAGATGTGTAAACTGCAATATGCATGCCCCTGAAGCACTTCCCAGTATGGAGAACATCTATGTCTGTGCAGTGACAGAAGCCTGCTGCAAGCCTACTGATAGCACACGAGCACTACCAGGTTATACCACATATCATGCGTTATGGCCCCAACACCTGGACCAAAACATCAAAGGAGGGGGAGTATCCATATGCAGCACAGACACCCATACGGCCAGGTAACTGACAATGCATGAAGCAGTGGAGACCACCCATGTGCACCTAAGTGTAGTCAAAACTCCTGTACAGTCTGTAGCATGCGACAGACCACACTCACACACACAAGAACCCCACCCAGACATCCTGAAGACACTGGACAGTATGAATGTCCCACCAAATACCAGACAAGGTACTCACAAATTACCACATAGGTGGTAAACCATTATGTATGCAAGGAGTAATCAGGGACCTAGGGACACAAGTAGACAGTAACCTGTCATGTGACACTCACAATGCCAATGTGGCTAGGAAGACTGTTGATATTGGACACCGTACCATGAAAGGATTCACATCTACATCAACAGAGGTCACTGTGCCCCTGTACTGTTCCCTTATCAGACCCATAATCTAGTACAATGACTCATATGGGATGCACCGTACCTGACACCTGCAGCGGTTAGGAAGACCTCAAAGATACCCCACCAAGAGGATAAAGGGTGTCAAATATGTGTCATATGCTGCCTGGCTGTAGACACCCCAGCTGAATGCAGTCACAGACTGCCTACACAGAGGCATTGTATGTCTGTTGTACAAGGCCATGTCCAACACAGGGATAATGGACATGCTCCACCACAGGAAATCAAAGCCATTGGAGCTGCGAGAGTGACAGATGTCAGCCTCAACACATAATGAAATAGGATGCGCTGGAGGGACATATACATAACCCAGAGGCTCCCACACCCAGAAACAGGATCCCAATCCATGTTAGGCAGAGCCCCTCACTGACACCCCTCAACAGGAATTTTGCTAAGTGGATGGATGATCGTACATGTACACTGGGGGTCTTCACTGTGTCACGTCCAGACAGAGGCACAGTAAAGAAAATCATAAATGGCCATAATAGTCACATAGCAAGGGGCGGCGAAAGACACACACACTCTGGCTTGGCTTACTAATGCCCAAGGGTGGATAGCGTAGTATGAACCCATGAACCTATGAAGATACAAATTGTACAAGACACTAAGGATAATCACAAGGCTTACTTAACTGATGGTAGGAACCATGTTGGGAATCCACAGATATGCTCCGAATCACACATATTACAAACAACATACCAAACACATACACATATTGCCAACATACAACCTGACAGGTGCAGTGCAACCCCCCCCCCCAAGAATGCAAAATATCTATCCCAGTAGACTGCTGGTCCCCTGACATTGCAGATGCTGAGGTAACAGCCATCATCTGCAAAGCAAAACACACAGCAGCAAAGGTATGTGATGGTGTCCTGGGCTGAGACCAACATGGACTCCAAGAATAATGGAATGCCAAATCACACTACTGCCCAATGTCAGCCTTACCACAGGATATGTACCCAAAGAGCAGTGTACAACAACAGTGGTCCTTCACAACAAAAGTGTTGCCTTAATGGATACTGGAAACTACCACCCCAGGATCTTGACAAGCTTGGTCTGCACAGCTATGGAAAGGATCAGTATGTACCGCAGACATAAAGCTATCGTGGACCTACTGATACCGGACCATACACAGTGTGGCTGTCGTAACTGCAGATCCTGCCCCTAAACATGTTTGACCCATTTGAAACTGTCATTAAGGTCATTGATGAGGGCAATGTGGTCCACACAGTGTAGCTGGACCGTGCATATGCTTCCAGACAATACTCTACGAGTTCAGTATGGATATGTTCACCAGCTTAAATATATACCCCTATGTCAGTAGAGAGGTTGCAAACCAGACCAAGGACAGAACTGACATGGTCAGACATGCTGCATCCATGTCAGACTACAAAGCAGATATGAGTGGCATCCCACAAGGCTTGGTCCTGGGACCCTCCCCCCCCCCATTCCGTATATATGTCCCATAGGTACAGGCCAACATGGAAGGACTGTGACTGAACATGTATGCAGAGGAGTACAAACAAGCCCACCATATCCGACCCCCAGCTGACACAAGCAACCCACAAAAGGGCCACCTAGAAACAGACAACTGGAGCCATAGCCATGTCAGCAAGCTAATTGCAGAACTGTGTATAGACAACCACCGTGGATATACAGTAAGTGCCCACAAATTACCACACAGGTGTTAACCCATTACATACCCAACATGTAATGAGAGACCTGGGGACACAAGGTGATAGATATCCTGCACTGGACAAACATGTGGCTGTAGTGTTCGCAGAAACATACCATATACCCAGCAATCATGAAGGTTGTCAGATGTAGATAAGGGGAGGTCACTGTGGCTCTGCAGTCATCCTTCATCAGTGTCACAATTGACTACAACAGCCCCTGTGGGATATACCTCAGCAGACACCTCCATCAACTGTAAAGTCCACAACAGTACCCCACCAGGAGTAGCAAAGAGCATGAACAGATGCCATGTGTTGCCTGAGTAAACAAACTGCAGCTCCACACACTGCCATACTGCCCAGCCAGAGGCAAGCTGTGCCGGATGTATGAAGCCATGTCCAAGCTGGAATCAATGAACATGCTGCACCTTGTACAATCTGAATGGCAGTGAGCTATGCACATGAGAGACCTGAACCCCAGCACTGACATACATAGGACAAGCTGTACAGAATGATCCATAACACAGAAGGCACCCCCACTCTTGAGTAAACTCCCAGTACAGGTTAGCCAGAGAGTCACCTATCGACACCCCTCAAGAGGAATCCCGATGAGTGGATGGGAGATGGTAGGTTAACCCTGGGTATCACTGTTATGTCAGAGGTAGACTGAGGCACAGTATACTAACCATGACATATGTCATGGCAAACTCCAGTTACAATGCGTGTCGAAGGACAAACACACTCTGTGACTAGCATCAGAAATGGCCTAGGGAACATCGCTAGTGTTTGCCAATGTCCAGCTATGTTGTGGAATACACTACCAATGTTGGACAAGCCTGGTGTAGGTAGTCCATATCTGAACATAATGCAACATGGTCATATTTGCACAACTGGCCCCTACACAGTCTGTTGTGCTCACTATGAAGATGTCAAGCAGTGATAGGACTAAAGCCCAGGATACTGTCCACCACAGTGAAAGTACTGAACGAGTACACTATACGGTACTACAGTGTTAGGTCATTATGAAAGGATGTTGACAACTGTATGCAAAGTATCTCATGCAATCCCTGCAGGCACAGTATAATCCCTGTAGTGGCAGACACGAAGCAGTTGGCCAGTTAGTACACAACATGACACCCAACACACAACCACAAACGTGAGATATTGTTGAAGTTCACACACACCCCAATATGTGGTGGACGTCAGAGTTCAACATATGGAAAGCTCACACTGGGCATGCTCGCACACTTTGATAAATGAGGCATATGTCAGACAACATGCCATGGAAAGGCTGAACTGGGCATGCTCACACACTTAGGCCATATCTCCGTTTAGCAGTTGGCCACACATATCTGGTATTTGTACGTGTCATTCCAGGAACCAACCACAACACAGCAATCTGCCCAGTGCACACAGTAAATGACTACAGAGACATAAGTGATATAGTGGATCGCCCTCATATTCAAACATCTTCCACAGATACACAAGTTGTTCATAGGAACAGGGAATGATATGGCAATAAAGACCTGCAAACAGTATAACAGCACAACAAATATTGTGCATCTGACAATTGAACATATGGGTGTAGAGGTCAATACTAGGCTTGTTGCCCTAGGGAATGGCAGCTTAGCCAGAGTGTGCTTGGCATCTGCATCCCCAGTACAGTAGGCTACTGTGCCACTGTAAATTAGGTCACATAAGGCAACATGTGAGGCTAGTGAGCTGTGCCTCTGTCAAGCAGGGGCACAGTGGAGATCCCAGGGTTTGAAAGTGCTAAGCCACAGCCATGTTGTTGGTGTGTGCTGGAAGAGGGTTGCTGAGGACCTCTAACAGTAAGTGGCCGTCAATAACAGACTGAGGGGAGCCCTATCTGCAGTGTCTGGATTGTTCCACTGTCAACACTGTGTTGTGATGATTATGTGGGAATGAAGTGTCGTGCCGGTACTGTTCACAGATGTCTTCCCTCTGTGGGCTACAGCTCTGCAATGTATTAGCTCACTCTGTCTGTTGGACGGCTCATATATGGCTGGTGTACACCTGACAGGTGTCTTGTTGTGGAGCAGTCATGGGTAATTGTGGGATAGCATGATCAATGCAAACCTTACACATGCTCATAGAATGCAATTGTCAAGGATTATGCAGAGTGGCCAGTATAGTCCCCCAGCATGGGTCCTTTGAAGTCGTCCACCCCAGTCTTCACAAGTGTAGAGTCTGCTTGTGCTAAATACAGTTTGTTTGCAGTGACAACCTTGCCTGGGGGTGGGGATGGGATATGGATGTCCAGGGAAAGGTGGGTATGGTCAGATATCAACAATGGTGGTCTACCTCTGGTGTGGAACAGCGAGTACCCATGTTGCAAATGGACAGGTGCAATATGTATTCCCCCATGTGGCTGTGGTGAGTGGTTCTGCCATAGCACATGGACCCACAAATTGTAGTGGCTGTAGGGTAAAGTTGTAGAGGCCTGAGTAGTTCTCACACACAATATGCCTGTACCTGATATTAACAACTGGAATGGTGTATGTGAACACCTGCATATCCCGGCACTGTTCCCAGGGAAGCAAAGTGTGTGTCCTGGATGTGGGAGTGTTGTTCTGGACTGGTTGTATTGTGTGTTACAGGTCCTGTGGTCATGAAGCATGGTATAGAACATAACCTGCCAGTGCGATGTGCATATCTGACCCTGATGTAGGTGGCTGCAAATGCATATATATGCAAACCCCCACCTGACAGGTAGTACTAGATGTACATACACCTCTGTAGAAATAAAGATGTCAGCACCCTATAAATACTGCAGGTACAGATGCCCAGTAATTCGAATAGCGCACTCTGCTAATGCGTCTGTCACGAGTGTCATAACATAGTTAGGTAGGGGTTTGAATCCTGCAACTGCCCAGTGTGTGTGGAGGGGGGTTAGTGTGTGTACAAGTCTGTGCGAGGGAGATGTCACTTTTGGCAACTGTGAAAGTACTCTACAGGATGCACATTCCCCTATCTAAGCACGGATGATGTCAGGACCCTATAAGTACAGCAGGAGAAGGGAAACCTCCCAGTAATTCGAATAGCACGCTCTGCTAATGTGTCTGTCATGAGTGTCATAACATAGTTAGGTAGGGGTTTGAATCCTGCAACTGCCCAGTGTGTGTGCAAGTCTGTGTGAGGGAGATGTCCCTTTTGGCAACTGTGAAAGCACTCTACAGGATGCACATTCCCCTATCTAAGCACGGATGATGTCAGCACCCTATAAGTACAGCAGGAGAAGGGAAACCTCCCAGTAATTTGAATAGCGCACTCTGCTAATGTGTCTCTCTCAAGTGTCACAACATAGTTAGGTAGGAGTTTGAAACCTGCAAATGGCAAGTGTGTGTGTTTGGATGTGGGGAGTTCGTGTGTGTGCAATTCTGTATGAAAGACATGTGCTTTTTTGCAATCAGGAGATCACACTACATGATGCACATTACCCTTTCCAAACACTGATGATGTCAGCACCCTATACATACAGCTGGAGAAAGGACACCTCCCAGTAATCCGAATAGCGCACTCTGCTAAAGCGTCTCTCTCAAGTGTCATAACATAGTTAGGTAGGGGTTTGAAACCTGCAAATGGCAAGTGTGTGTGTGTGTTTGGGTGTGGGGAGTTTGTGTGTGTGCAATTCTGTAACATGTTCATTTTGGCAATCAGGAGATCACACTACATGATGCACATTACCCTTTCCAAACACTGATGATGTCAGCACCCTATAAGTACAGCCGGAGAAGAGGAGCCTCCTAGTAATCCGAATAGTGAGCTTCGCTAATGGGTCTCTCTCACGTGTCGTGACATAGTTAGGTAGGGGTATGAATCCTGCAAATGGCAAGTGTGTGTGTGTGTGTAGGGGTAGTAGGGTGTGTGTAATTGCAAGTGTGAGAGAACAGATCCTTTTGGCAAATACTACAATACACCAGATGCTGCATATTCCCCCAGTAAACACAGGGGATGTCACCACACTATCAGCACAGCCAAACAGGGCTACTTGGCCAGTAATGCCAATAGTGCGCTCCGCTACTGGGTCTATTACCATTGTCAGAGTACAGATAGGTATGTTTTGGAAACCCACAACTGCCACGTGTCGTTGTCACACATTATGACCTTGTGTGGGTCTTTGTGCATAACAATGCATGCCATTGCCTAAACCAGCAATGGCAATGCACACATGATGTATTTGTGTGACACATACACATAAATACCTGTGACCTGCAGTAGTTACCATGTCTGACACGTGCCTCGAGTGGATAAATGGTATTCACAATGCATAACAATATGACTGAGTCTTACTGTGCAGGGGCTGCACGCGGTATGTGTCTATACAGTGTGGGTGTATATGGTAAAATACCTACAGCAGGGGATACACATCTGGTCTGGGCCATATAGTCTACATGTAGTCGATGTACAGGTGCTGCATGTTCCCACCTGTTGTGGGAGTGGTAACATGTTATTCCACTGCAATTCAGTGACCACATGCTGGGAACCTTTCAACTAGTGTGTTGTAGCTACAGCCATATAAAGACATTTCTTGAGACTGTCATATTGCCAGTGTTGTTATGGAGGATAGGTGGGTTTCCTGTGTATGGGAGGGTTGTGTGTGCCAGGCTATGAACCAGAAGGCAGTCCGACACACTGTTAGCTGCACATGAATAGGCCCTGATGCTTTGTGCTGTGCCAACAACCTGGAGGTGTGTTATCTGTGGTGCCTTGGGATACCACCCCCCTGTCCATGTGTGTTACATGTGTAGGGGACGACAGGCATGGTATGAGGTATAACCTGGCAGTGATGGGTTGCACCTGTGAGCCGTGAATCAGGACTCTGGTACTGCACAGACATTGCAGTTCACCGTGCTGAGGACAGTGACCAGTGCATGCATCTTGCGGTGTACACTGCTGGTGTTGTGTAGCATCACTGTTAGTGTCCTATCCTGTGTGATACCCGCGGAGGTAGCTATGTAATCTGTGTCCTGCAGCATAAGGCACTGTGTGTGTATCAAGGGGCTTCGCCAATATACAATGGCCCATGGGTGTCACGTGCAAGCTGACCCTCGCAAATCATTGTGGCTTCCCTAGCATGTAAGCACACGTTGACAGCCAGTGGATACCCTATGAATGACATTGGAGATTGAGCAGAATGTAGACACAGAACACCCTTCCTACATATAGTGGTAGAATACCTGGTGAGGGTATGATGGCAACCAAGATCAGGCTCATACTGGCAGAATGACTGTGCGCAATGATGGGGTTGACAGCTGTGTACTGTCAATTGGCTGACCAATGGCGGACCCTGACACACCTTCCTGTGCCATTACACAGATATCATCATTATCAGTACCTGTGGCACCAGATTCAGGTTCCCTGCTGCAGGACACTAGAGCAGCACCAGAACC
The DNA here is from genome assembly GCF_019279795.1 of Protopterus annectens. Classification (NCBI taxonomy): domain Eukaryota; kingdom Metazoa; phylum Chordata; order Ceratodontiformes; family Protopteridae; genus Protopterus; species Protopterus annectens. The sequence goes on from NC_056738.1 coordinate 387,005,070, forward strand.
TGTGGGAGGAACACAGTTTACAGTGTCCACACAATGTTACCAGTGATGCACTTATGCACACGTGGACACATGCACACGTGGACACATGCACACCCCGCAGTATACACAGAGAGCACTACTGAGTTACACTAGTATTACTAGCACTATCAGGACTATTATAGGTATTGTTAAAACACACTCACCAGCATGGATGGCCTGCCTTGCTGCAACACCGGAGGGACCTGCAGAAATGAGGAGATTAGTGTCAGTGGGCACAACTGTGCCATTGATACTGCATATGATACAGTGCAGTAGTACACCAGTTGCCTTTCACATGTCAGCTACTGATATTGCCAATATCACACCTGCACAATTACATACTATGTTGACAGCTACATACCACGGACACACCTTACACATGCATAAACTAACAGTGTACCATATGGCATATTACCTGCACGCTCCATGTCGTGCTGCTGTGTGGATCCAGCCTCCATCATGATGCAGGTGTATTGCTGTTGCTGTTTCGGGGCTGGAGCCACAACACTTAGGAGTAGCCCCTCCAGTCTGGTGAGGGGGGATGTGTGGCCACCCCACCTCCTGTGGCAACCTGTTGCCTGTGGATATCTGACGCACGCTGATGGACATTTCTGATTAAATCACTGCAGTGATGTCGTACCTGCTCATATGTCCTATTATGTGTGCCAATGTCATTTACCCTACGGACAAGGTCTTGCCACAGTGCAGCCCACTCCTGCTGACTCTGGCTGGTGCGGGAAAACAGTATGTCATACTCCCGCACCAGGCTCTGGTGTATCTCCTCATCTTCTGCAGCAGAGTACATGGGATTACACTGACGCGCCATGTCCCTGGAAGAGAACACAAACAGGATATCAGCAGACTAGGTCAGCAATATATGGCACACATACTATACATGATACTCAACTGTAGTGATATACTACTACTCCCATATGTAGCATGTGTGTGCCTCTTGGTGGATACACAAGTTCATGGCCAGACAGTGCTCAGCCAACACCTGTGCAACAATACCTGCCACATTCCATACAACATAGTAGCATGCCCCATCGGTCAGCACACTGCGACAGGTCCAATGCACAACCTCACTCTAGGGGTTCATACCAAGGTACTGTATGTGGAATGCCATCCACTAGTGTGATCTGGACACAAGTTACTCGGCCTGGATATACATATCCCACCACCACCACCAGCACAGTAGACTACTTTGATATGTATGTGATTAGACAGTTATTCACTTGTTTGGACTGAGATGGTATCCATGCAGCCCACTGGGCCAGTGGAAGCCACAACCCACACCGCTGACCCCTTTGCGAATGCTTCCCATGGACATCCCAAAGATTTCATGGAACATGCACACACATTTCTAACCCAGACCCTATGCACAAAGGTTAGGCATCCAGTCCAGTGGACCACAGCCAAAGGCAGATTGTATAACAATAGGAGGCTACTACAGGACAGAGCAGATTCACATTAAGGGAAGGCATCTGTGGTCAGCACTGGTAATAAGCTACGGTCTCTCATAACATCCACGGCCTACTCTGGGAGGGAAATGGCCACGAACACTATAGATAACCACAAGGCCTTCTTCAGTTATGTTACACATATGGACCAAACGCCTCGGATATGCTCTGAGTTAATACACACCTACTTAACATTCACCGAACACACAGATATTGGCAACATTCTTGCAGACAGGTTCGGTGCATGTATCCTCCCTCCTTCTCCCCCACACGTAGAAATACTTATCACAGCTGAATGTAACCTCCCTATCATCTCACATGTCCAGGTGAGGGCCGCCCTCAGCAAAGCAGAACACACAGCATCAATGTGACCTGATGGTATCCCTGGATGTGTGCTACGTGAACTCCAAGAGGACATACAACCGCATATAAGACTGATATTTAACCTTGGCATTACAGGATATGTACCTGAACACTGGCATACAGCAACAGTGGTTCCACTCCACTAAGGAGGCACCTCTACTGACCCTGGGAACTACCGCACCATAAGCTTAACCAGCCTGGTCTGCAAAGCTATGGAATGATTCAGTATGGGATGCATATACAGCGATATTGGGTACCTGCAGACACTTGTTCCCGGCCAGTTTGCCTTTGTGATGGGCTGATCCTGCCTTTTGAACCTGGTTGACCTTTCAAAACAGTCACTACAGCCATTGATGAGGGCAACGCAATCCATACAGCCTACCTGGACTTGCCTAAGGCCTTCAACACAGTACTCCACTCAGGCATCATAGACAAGCTCATTAGCTTACATGTTACTACATTTGTCACATGATGGGTTGCACACTGGTTGACATACAGAATCCATAATATCGATATTGTAGGAGTCATGTCAGACTCAATGCCAGTCACATGTGGTATCCCACAGGCCTCTGTCCTAGGACCCCTCTTGTTTGGCATTTATTTCTCAGATGTAAAAGTGAACATGTGCGGGTTGTGGATGACAAAGTTCCCAGATGACTGCTAACTAAGCACCATAGTCATTACACCAGCTGACACACACATCCTACAGACAGGCCTCACTGCAACGGAAAACAGCTGCCAGGATCATGGCCTAACACTGAATGACATGTAATGTATAGTCATCCCCTTTTGGTGGAACTACGTGCACACAACATATCACATGGACATACCTATAGATACAGACCTATGACACATATGGAGGGTTCACAGTATGCAGACTATTAACCTGTTACTTTACATTACCTGTGTTTGTCGCAGCTGGTTGCGTTACCACTACTACTGCTTCCTGCTGCTGCTGGCACGGCTTGCTACCGTCACTGCTGACAGCTTAGACTCAGTGTGTGTACCGTGTGTTGTTGTTCGTGGTTTTTTTTTTTCCTCTGTCTCTCTGTCCGTCTCTCTCTCGCTCTGTCTGCCTCCAGACAGTGCAATGAACGTATTGCATGTGTGGAGTGTGAGTACAGGATGCTTTTGTAGGTATCTGCATAAGTCCATGTGATGGCCTCTGCACCAATTGTAAGCCAGCATTTGCTAATTGCATGCAGCCAGTTGTGTACTGATTGGAGTTCTCACTGTGATTTCAGGACAGTGCTATAAAAGGGTATGCGAGATAGGCGTTGCCCTTTCAGATTGTAAGGGCGGGGATCATGCTGGTATGCTGTGGACACTGTTCTGTGAGTGTAAAGGTTAGTATCTCTTTCATGATTCAGGTTGTGTTGTAGATTCACATTTCTCCATTCCTCTCTCCTGTTTCCTGTAGTAAGTGTGTATGCACACTGACACCTACAACTATATATACGTGTAAATATACATACATTTATATATGTACATTAACTGACATTATTACCTACTAGCTACCAACTAGCATGGCTGTTTCTGTTCACACACTACTATTATGGAAATCCACTAGTTTTGACAGTAAGTATAAATGACATGCTTTGTGTACTACACATCCTATATTCCCTTTACATTCATTCCTACTATTACAGGATATATTTATTTTAGCACAATGTTCTTGTATAAGAGTCATGGCTTAGTGGTAGGTCATGCAGACTAATGTTTCCAAGGTCCTGGGTTCGGGACTGACAGTGGGATTTTATTTTGCTTTTGAACTGACTACAGGACCTGTCAATCAGAGTGACTAAGGCACTTTTAAGCAGTTGTAACCGGGTTAGCGCTGGTTTGCGCGGAGCTCCCGCATGCGCACTAGTGTTCAGCTCTGCGCACACCCGCTTACAACCGCTTAACAGTGCTTACCACTCTGGTGCACACCCACGCTATTTTCTTTGAAAGAAATGAAAATGGGGAGACAGGAAAGTGGTGAAAAAGGGGTCACAAAGAGGGTAAGACAGTAGGGAAAAAAGCTTGGGATTTGCAGGAGGGATGTAGGTAAGGCCCATAGCTGCCCATTTCTTCATCAGCAACAGCTGTGCGTATGTACGTAATTTGGTGTGACATTTGAAACCTTCCACCCCTGAGAGAGGTGTCAGGACAACAATAATACTTGTACAGCCAATTGTAATTGATAGTTTCCATGTCCAGCAGACATGTGTGCGGAATGGGCAGCTATGTATGGGGCGTAATTTTTTGTGGGTACAGAGTGCCCCCTTTATTTTTTCAGGTGAGAGTGGTATGTCAGGTGAAGGAAGTCTGTATAGCTGGGGAGGTAGGTTGGGTAGGTCAACAGACAAGACAAGACACATACAGGGGTGGTGTATGACACGTGTGGGGGGGGTTACACAATTGATGGGGACGGAGGTTTGGATATCCAGAGCCCATGAGCCCACAGATGGCAACAGTGGAACTGATATCCCCACCCATGGGCAGTTGCCACTGTTCCTTCACTGCCCAGGATGGGGCTGTGCTGGGGGCTGTGTAGGCCAGGCAACAGGCATGCCCGTAAGTTGTGCCACCTGTGCCTCAAGCTGGCGTAGGGGCCCAAGAACAGAGTCCCGGATCTCCCTACGCACCACAGTCCGGACGCTACGGAGGGTGAGTGGTGGTTCTCCTCCGGCCACACTTGCAGAGGGGGGGACGAGCCCCATCCCCTGCAGCGCTTCCACCCGCAGGTGGCACAGGGCCACTGGAGGAGGGTCCAGACTGGGCACTAGTGCCAGGTGCACTCGCCAGCTGAGGTGGGAGAGGTGGAACCCGCCTTCCCTGTCGTCCTATGTTTTGCATTATGTCATGACAGTTTGGGTTAGTAACATACAACACCATTCGCAATTAGTTGTAACAGCATGCATTAGTATTCCCATTAACCAAACACCCAGATATTCACACCATTGAACAGCGAGCATAACACATACATAATTTGAACAGCAATACACAGTCCCAACAACATGCAGGGTTGATTGATGGCAACAGGCCATCAGGTTTGGATGTATGAACAGGGCAGATGCATCAACGGACATGCAAATATTTATGACCCAACAGGACAAATGTCCAGGGGTGTTAATTGTGATTGCACATACCATTTTCACGTGGAATGGGTTATATGTGGTTACAGGGTGGGGTGAAGAAAATATTAACACCTTCGAATACCAGTACATATGCTGTACATTTCTAATAGCTGCAGATATATACACACTACTGTTCTAACTACAGCTTCCTATACGATAACTACTTCAATTTGGTGATAGGACTGTTACTGCTATATCAATATACATTTTATTGTTCTTCATACACATTCATATCTGGCTTTGTTCAGCTACATCATCCTGCTACATTTGCTTTATATAGCTATAGACAACTGTGGATGTTTGGTATGTCAGACAATCATACTATCTGCATATTGCAGACAGAGCAACATATCCAGATTTTGGGATACACATTCCAGCTGCAGCAACACTTTGAACACATTTCGCTATTTGGTTCTGCTTCTCACATTCATTTCATTCTGTACTGACTGCAGTATACTTTATTCAGGGGTTATTACTACTTTATTGGTGGATTCATAACTCTCACACTCTCTCACTTGTTTTCATTTTACTATTCAGGATGGTACTTACTTCTAGGCTTTATTGACATGTTTTACCTGTAGTTATTACAATCCCTTCCAGCAGTCTCACTTCTGTCATGTTTCAGTATTTCAACAGGGGTATATTTCACACATGTGATTTGCTCATTTTCTGCAGCTGTACTTCTCAGCCTGCTGCAGGTTGTGTACTATTATATTACAGGTGGGGCATCTTTATTTCAGACTTTATTTCAGACATTTTCATTTTTCTGTTTGGATTACAGACTGCAACGCACTTTTGTAATCAAGCAATACTTGCAAACACTCTCACACTGTTACTTGCACATTTTATTACTTAGTGACTACACTGCACTCTTTTGCTAACTGTCATACTTTTATATTTCTTTACAGTTACTGGGAGAGGATTACTGACCTGCCTGGTGGCGCAACCGCACCAGCCTATCGCCATAGGCTCTGCGGTTCGCAGAACAGACACCTGAAGCTGTAATATAAATGAAGTAATATTGGAATACACATCTCCATAATATCAGCTAGTTTAATTTCTTACATACATAATTAAATGTAACTTACTCAGTAGTGAGGCGTTGGGCATTTGCCGGGCCTCCTGGATCCAAAGGTTCAATTGGTCCTGCTTGCATCTCTTCAGGTCCGCATGGTGGTGACGGACCTGCTCACCAGTCCTTGGAATCCCTGTGGCATTGGTGAGATCATGAGCCAACTGGTCCCACGCCTCAGCCCTATATGCTCCCCACAGGACCTGGCCCTGCATGAGTTGGGCCTCATGATTGTGGACTAGGAGCCAGACCATGTATCTGGACTCTAACGCCCCACCTCTGTGCTCGAAAGCAACTACCCTCACCTACTCCTGACATTCTGGCTGCAAGTTAGTTCTACAATCGCTTATGCTGTGTATTCCCGCCTATGGTGCTTATATATGCCGTTTTTCCCGCACATATCTGTGATTGGCCATTTTGGAATTGTATCAACTTCACAAAACCTGCTTTGTCATGCTCCACTTTGTATTCATTCCTATATATTTGCTATTACTGCATTTCTAGGTACTGCTGTCATGGCTTAATGGTTCAGTACCTTGACTATGGTGCATAGTATCCTGGATTCAAACCTGGCCACTGCTTTTTAATTTTTATGACTGTCTAGACAGGCTAGGGGGTGTGTCTGTGCAAAGGCAGTTTTGATACAGCTTGCTCAACGTTGCCCGTCGGTTAGCTTGTTGGCGCGATGCGCAGCTCCCCGCAAACGGGGTACGCTGGTTTACGCTTCATTTGGCTGTTAGCACGCATATTACGCTCAGCTCAGCTAGGGGCACACAGTTCCAGCGTGTTAAACCACTGCTCACCTACGGGCACTCATTTTACATCTGTTAATCCACTGCTCACCTACGGGCAACTCATTTTACACCTGTTAAACCACTGCTCACCTATGGGCAGATGCACTCACCTTGTTAAACTGTAGCTCAGCTATAGGCACATCTCACATTTTTTATTGTTTTGTTATCTCACATTTCTTCAAAATAAATGGACTATTTCATTACATTTTACATAAACTATGATTTTATATGTGTACATATTTGTCAGGGACTTATTTCGTGCTTATTTTACTAAAAATAAAAACTGATGTTGTGGGGGCTCGAACCATGAATGCCTGCTCTTCAGCCGACGTCTCTACCGCTACGCTATTGCTTTCTGGCTTACTTTGCATATTTAGTTCTTATATGCTTTTCCACTGACTGCTAACTGTGGCTAAGCTACGGGCACGCCAGCAAACGAAGCACTCACGGGCAAACATCTTTACGATTTAAAAAAATATATAACATGTTCATTTATATATTTTATGTTCATAGTCTGTGGGGGCATGTGTTGTGCTGTGTTTATTCACATTTCCATGGCCTCTGTCGTGGGTGTTTGCTTTGGGCATTTTTACTCTTCTGGGGGCATGTCCGCTTGCAGGGCTTGGCCTACGGACACGCACCCTACTGTCTTCCACGGACCGTGTTAGCCTTAGGTGTGATTCAGCATGCCCTCATGCATATGCATGACATGCTGACGTCACACCATTTAACTGCAGCCTCCGTGTAAGCCATGCATCTCTTAGACGGAGGCTTCGTGAATCCTGCCCAATGTCTTTGTATAATGGAGCAGTGATGTCCTTCCACATCGTTTCTGTATCCTGTGGCTTTGTTGATATACTGCGCATGCATATGGGACTTATGTTCTCATGTTTACGCAGTACATCATTACTTTAGAAACAAGCAACAGAGATGGGAAGAAAAAAAGTTAAACCCAGACAGTTTAGAGGTATGAGAAAGGGCAGAAATACAAAGAAAAACAGGTATGTTTCTTTAGTTTTGCATAACATACCTGGATTTTCTTTGTATTTTCTCTGCCCTCCATACATACCTCTCGACCCCTTAGCTCAAGAAAACTACAAAGCCCCATAGCATATATTAAATAGAAGAAAGTCTGGGCAACTGGATTTTTTTCTATTGTATATACGCTCGGTTTACAAAGGGCACTTTGGTTGAGCTGACCAATCAGTGTGCGCATTTTTACATGTAAATGACCTACTATTGTAAATGTATCTTTTTATATGCTGATGCACTGCATTCTAAAGACCATGAAAAACTGAATGGCCAGGATTTTTAAAAACATCAAAACACTTTATTAAAATAACAAAACTATTTGCAAAATCTCTAGCGCCTCAGCTGATGAACCTTTACAGCAGTGGTGCACAGCGTCTGTCCCTGGGGCCAAATCCAGCCCTCGACGCAACATCATCCAGCCCCCAGAGAGTAACCAAATTTAAGTAAAAAAAATGCTATGCCTTACTCCAGTTGGATGCAAAGTTGATGTAAAAAACATGCAATTTCATGACTGCTGTCTTAAGTAAAAATGGCAGTCACCGGTACCTATTGTTAACTTGTAATGACTTACTATGTTTTGAGGTGGCCTGCTGATGTATTAAATCCGTGTACTGGCCATACCCACAAAAAGGTTGTGCACCATTGTTTTACTTAGTATATTCCCATTCTCCTATAAAACCCTTAAATAACCAAATCATTACATCATTAATCAATTAAAAACAAATTACAAAAAACATTTTAAATTACACTCCAAATTGAGACCTCCAGGGGATAGAGTGTTAAATTTCAAAATAAAAATAAATTCCTTTCTCCACAGCTTTTTTATATGATTTGTATACGTATAAACATTAATGTGTTCAAACACAGTAACTTTTAAACCCAATGGATTCCAATCATGATATTTTTGAAAATGAAGAACTACAGGGCTTTCTACACTCCCTTTTCTAAATGTCCCTGATGTGTTCCTTTAACCTTATAAAGAAACTTCTTTTACTTTCTCCAACATATAATTTTTCACAAGGACATTTTAAAAACCGTACATCACCCCTTCACTTTCCCATCCAAAAATACCTTTTACTTGAAACTTTTTCCCATTAACTTTTGTAAAAGTGTTAACTATAAATTGACAACATGAACATTTTCCCACAGGGAAATGTTCCTTTTAACATACGCTCATCAGTCCTATTTACTTTGGGCATATTGAAACTACCATGACCACAAAGTCCTTAATGTTTTTTCCCCCTCATATAAGAAATTTGGGGTGGATATCCACTAATAAATTCTAAATTCCTACATCTTTCCAAACCACCCAATAAATATTTAACCATGCTATTTATTTTTCAGAAAATAGGGTGCATTTTATAACATACAAAAAGAAGTTATGTCTTACCATAATGTTCCATCTCTGTTGTTCATCTTCTTTCATTCATCACTGATGGGTTCAGTTCAGAGCCCTCTGAACTGAATTGGCCTATCACCAAGTTCATGCCAGTCAAAAACTCTCGAACTAAGCTTCTACCCACAATGCCCTTCTCCCTGTTACTTCAGATCGAGTTTGCCCGTGATGAACCAGAAAAGCAGAGGCCCCTTCTGCGCAAATGCCCTAAGACACCACTTGGATGCAAATTATCCCCCCAGGAGCCTATGGAGGGGGAAGGAGAGTGGGAAGTGATGAATGAAAAAACATGAACAACACAGATGGAACGTTATGCTAAGACATAACTTCTTTATCTGATGTTGTTAATCTTCTTCCCATTCATCACTGATGGGACAGAATCCCAAGCTAACTTGAGACACATGGGCGGCCCTTATGGAAAAACAATCCTGAGTACCACTGAGCCAAAGGCAGCTCTCCCTCTGGAGACCACATCCAATTTGTAATGATAAAGTGTGGGGTTTAGCCCAAGTGGCTGCTGCGCAAATGTCATCCACAGAAGCCCTGGAGTGGAAAGCTAGAGATGTTGCCATAGACCTAGTGGAATGGGCTTTAACCAGTGGCATAGTTTCTTTTGTGGAAGAGTAAGAGAAGTGTATACAGTCCCTTAGCCATTTCGATGAAGTAACCTTGGACAGAATTTCTCATTCTAGGTCCAAAAAACGAAATGAAAAGCTGGTCAGACTTGTGCATAACTTTGGTTCTGTCTAAACAGAATCTCAGTTGTCTGTGTACATCCAAGGAATGTAGGCAGTACTCTCCTTTATTAGAAAAATTTGGAAAGAACACTGGTAGATTAATGGACTGACTAATGGAGAAGTCAGAAATAAGTTTGGGGAGGAAAGATGGATTCGTCCGGAATGATGCTCTGTCCTTGTGAAAGACAAAAGAGAGTCTTTTGATGCACAATGCCTGTAGCTCCGAAACCCATCTGGCTGACATAATGGCTACCAAGAACAAGGATTCCAAGACAAGAATTTCAGGTCACACTCTGCTGCAGGTTCAAAGGGGGGTTGAGTCAAAGACTGTAGAACTAACGTGAGGTTCTATGGCTCTATAGGCTGTCTGACTGGGGGCCTGATGTGTGAAACTCCTTTGAGAAAGGTTTTACATAAACATAGTGAGATGAGAGACATACCATCCAACCCATTATGGTAATTCAAAATTGCAGCCAGATGTACTCGTATGGTAAAGGCTGCGTCACCCTCTTCAAAAAAACTTAGACAAGTATTGCAAAACCACTGTGACTGGAGCCAAATACAGATCTAGCATGTTATCCTTTGACTAGAGAAAAAACCTTTTCCATTTGTCTTGATACATTCTTCTTGTGAATGGTTTATGACAGGCCAGGATAATATCCTGAACAGGTGAGGTGAGATAAGCCTGCCTGGCAATTAATGGAAGTGGAGAAACCAAGCTGTCAGCTTGAGAATGGACAGATTTGGGTGGCTCAACCCTTGGGGGGTGAGCAATCGGGTCTGGAAGAGGGTCCAGAATCCACGGCAGGTACACCAGATGAGGTCAAAGGAAGGGGAACCAAACATGTCGAGGAAAAAAAAGAGGCTATGAGGATCACTTTGCATTTCAACTGATCAGCTTTCTTTAAGAACTGTGGAATCAGAGGAATGGGGGGATAAGCAAAAAGAAGTCCCATGGGCCAATCGTGAATCAGAGCGTCCCTCAAGGACTCTCCCTTGGGGGGAATAGGACAAAATAGCTGCCACACTTGTTCGATGGAGAGGCAAATAGGTCACAGCACAGCTGGCCGCAGTGGCTGAAACTTTCTGCCACCACATCAGGATTGAGGGACCACTCGTGGGGCAGGAGAATACATCTGTTCAACTTGTCCGCAATCACGGTGGAGTTCCCCGGGATATGCGTTGCTATCAGAAAGCGGTTGGAAGCTATCGCCCACTGTCAAATCCTCACGGCCTCTCGACACAAGGGGTAGGACTTGGTTCCTCCTTGCTTGTTGATGTACCAGACTACTGACATGTTGTTTGATGGAATTGCATTTGCCCCAGAAGGAAGAACGGGATGGAATGCCCGCAACACTAACAGCACCACCCTCAGTTCTAGAATGCTGATATGTAGGTTGGCCTCCAAAGTGGACCATGTGCCTTGGACAGTCTTTCACTGGAAATGCCCCCCCCACCCAATCAGGGAAGCATCCATGGTCACAATGGCCTTGAGCTGAGGGGACTGGAATGGGCGGCTCCAAATTTCTGTGTCTGGCCTCAACCACCAAAGAAGGTCCTGCTTGCAGGAATTGGTTATCTGGATCTGGGAATGTAGAGAGTGACGATTCAGGAACCACTGAGAAAGAAGAAGCTATTGGGGAATTTGCATGTGCAGCTTGGCAAGAGGCACTATGGGGATTGAAGCTGCCATGGATCCTAAGGCCTGAAGAACCTCTCTCGCTGAGACTTTGTTCTGACAGAGTATCACCTGGAGTTGAAGCCTCAATCTCTGGAGTCTGTGAGTGACACCAGACAGGATCGGGTGTTGAAGACTGCTTCGATGAATTCTGTCTGCTGGGTAGGGACCAGGTTTGACTTCTCCCAGGGCACAGGTATCCCCAAAATCTCCACCAGAGAAAGTGTGTATTGTAGGGCTGTTACCAGAAGATGCTTGGTGGGGGCGGTGAGGAGCCAATCATCCAAATATGGAAACACCCAGAGTCCTTGCAATCTCAAGTGAGCTGAAACCACTGCCATGCACTTTGTGAACACTCTGGGGGCTGTAGAGAGACCGAACGGCAGGGCACAAAACTGGTAATGATTGGCTCCTAGCCAGAAGCGAAGCAGACTCCTGTCCATTTTGATACGGTAATACGCATCCCGGAGATCTATCGAACACATCCAATCGCCCTCTCTCAGAAAAGGGAGGATGGACTGAACCGTGACCATCCGGAATTTGTTTTTGGCGACAGACTTGTTCAAGCTGCTGAGATCCAGAATGGGTCTCCAGTCTCCTGTCTTTTTTGGCACCAAAAAGAATCTTGAGTAAAATCTAGATCTGCATTGGTCTGGTCTGGTGGGACTGTTTGGATGACTCTTTTTTTGGCACAGCTTTTCTATTTCTGAAGCTGCCTCTTCCCTCTGACTGGGTGGAATGTCGGGAAGTTTTTTTGGAAGTTTCAGATGAGAAATAAGGGGAATGGTGTAACCTCTAATTATACTCTGCACCCAACGATTGGTGGCAATAGAGTGCCAGGCAGCTTGGTGCACAGAGAAACAACCCCCGACTGCTTCCAGAGGCAAGCAATTGGGCAGCTCTTCAGGAGCGCTGGTAAGACTGTCCAGAGAAAGAGTCTCTTGAGCCTTGGTTATGTGGACCCCCTCTGCCTCTATGGGGTGTCTTCCGGAGTTATTCCCTCTGCCTCTGGGGGCATCACCACCACATGTGGCACAGAAAGGACCCTGAGATTTTTTGTGTCACGTATGCCCACTCCTCTGGTTCCTGGAAAAGAAGTATTGAGAGTTGGAAAAATGAGGGCCTACGGCAGACAGGGTCTTACCACCCTGTTCGCACCTGGGTAGTGTCCTCCACTTTGGAACCAAAAAGGGAAGATGCTTCAATGGGAGCATTCAGAAAGGACGATTTGAGGGGATCCGCGTGGTCACAAATGCGCATCTAGGCATGACGCTTCATAACTATGCTTGAACCCGCAGCTCTAGCCGCCCCTTCGGTTGCATGTGAAAGCAACCTCATGGACGAGTTAGACATCGATTCCAGGGTAACAAGCTGAGAGGCAACTTTGTCTGGGACCTCATCAGACACCTGTCCTGCGAGTGTTCCAGAGAGTTCTGAGATCAAGTCTCTTTGGAGCCTCGTAAAATGTGCCAAATAATTCAGGGACCAAATGGTAAAGGTCACCGATGCAAATACTTGCTTCCCCAATCTGTCAAGAGCTCGGGACTCCCTGTTGGGCAGATGAACAGCAGAACTCTCTTCAGCCAGATCCTTTTTTGTGACAACCACCACCAGCATAGCGTTTACTGGTAACCCTCTGGACCAGTGTGGGTTCTCCTGGGGAGGGGAAAAGAATTTTGTCGGGTCTCCAAGGGATTGCCTCAATAGAATCAGAGTTCTTCCATGCTCGTTGCACTACCAGCTGGACTGGCTCGTCGGCAGGTGGGGTCACCCACGAGGTAGATGGCCAGGCACGGAAAGGTTGCAGGAACACAGCCTCCTTAGAGGAAGGGTTGGAGGGCTACCCCTCTACTTTAACATTTCAAGAATGTCTTCGAAGGAGACATCATAAGGGGGTGACCGTGGGGACCCTTCACCATCATCGTAATCTGTGTCTTCTGTTAGAGATTCCTCAGGCGAGTCAATGTGCTTCCTCTTGCACAATCTATTCAGTGGGAGCTCCTCTCCTCAGTGGGGACTTTCAAGGAGGACTCGGAAGAGTGAATACCCTGAATTGGGGTTTCCCGTTGCTTCCCTGACAGGTGTCCCGGAGAGGTGGTCTGTGGCAGCTGTAGCTCAAGGGGAGAAAACTGGGGTTCCAATGTTGGCAGAATGCTTCCAGAAGTGATGGCCCTCTCCATCACATGGAAAAAAGGCCCGCCCAAAGAGGGACGGGAGCCCGGATCCGAGAAAGACAACCTCGAAACTGGGGTCACACCCTGCTCCAAACCTGCTCCAGAGGATGGAGCCTCAAGCCGGATCGGTGCAGATGAGGCTACCGGCACAGAGGACAGAACTGAAGGACCACATGGAACCGTACCCCAAACCGAGTAGCCTGCTGCCAAATCACGAGATTGAAGGACCGGTTCAGCAGGAACCGAGGACTAAAGGGACAGACCCGGAGCCTCAGTGAGGTCCACTACAGGGGCAGAGATGGGGGGGGTTCTGAGAAGGGCGTCGAAGCAGAAGACTTCGGAACCAGGATGGCCGAAGGAGAATAGGATGGAGTCCATGGAGAGGTTAACCCAAGTCCTGCCAGAGGTCTTGGAAGCCATGGTTATCCCCCTTGCCAACAGCTGATCCACAAGATGCACCACATCAAGTTTTGAAAGGCTCCTGCTGGACCTATTGGATACTCCGAATGGGGAGTCAGGTCGATCTAAGAACAGGCTATACACTTGACCTAAGAACAGGTCTATGGATGGAAAGCATCGGGTCCATGGTGCGTGATCTGCCAGCACTGATGTCTTGAATTTAGTGACAGGAAGTAGTGGGGTTGAATCCAGTGTTGCTGTAATAGAGCTCGGTGCCAAAGGGACACTCGGAGCTGAAACAGGAGGTTCAATCATCACTGCAGAGATAGGCATCAAAGGCAGATGTCTATAGTCAGTACTGGAGGCAGTATCGGAGCCGGTGATGAAGCTGGCACCAATATAGCAATAGTCGAAGTGCTTAGAGCAGACAAGGATGGTGCAGAGGAGGCAGATTTATGCTCTGAGGAGAACTTTTGAATTTTTGGTTTCACAGACTTACCCTGGTCACCAGAGGATAAAGAGGGAACTGAATGGGGCCTTTTCTTAACTTTCATAGGAGGGGTTGAGACCTCCATCGCAGAAAGGGCCTACGAAAAGGGATATTTAAGCAGTCCCTTCAAAATTTGTTTAAGCTCATTCAGACCGCGTTGGCTGAAACTTTGGCAAATCCCACAGGGAGGCTGCACCAAAAAGTGAGGCACCCCCAAGCAATAAACACAATCATCATAACAGTCACTATTAGTACCCAATTATTATTATTGTTTACCATTACATGAAGAACAGCGTTTGAAACCCGAAGTACCCTTCTTATCCGAAATCTTGAGAAGTAAACACAATTCAAAACTTCTGAAAGAGTGAAACTAAGACAAAAAAGATTTAAACACAATCAGAAAATATCAACAAACCCAGTATCAAAAACACACCAACTAGAGCAGAAAGAACAGAGAAGAAATACCAACTATGGTATTCAAGGAATACCACAAGGGTAAAGAGAAAAGGGTTGCACCGGCAATGGTACTGACAAAGCTTACCAATGGGTAGAAATAGAGAGAAATATATCTAAAACTACTGTAATTCAACAGGAAAAGAACTATAGCTCACAAATGTTTAGAAACAAACAAGTTTTTCACACAAATATCAAAAAGTTTCCACTTAGCCGAGAGCTCTGTTGAAATGTGGCTTTACGGCTATGCGGCAAATGACATTTGAAGTAACAGGAAGAAGGGCATTGTGGGTAGAAGCTAGGCTCGAGAGTTTTTGGCTGGCACAAGCCTGGTAATAGGCAGACTCAGTTCAGAGGGCTCGGAACCGAACCCATCAGTGATGAATGGAAAGAATATGATCATCAGATCATGGGTTCTCGCCCCTCTTTTTGTTTCCCATTCTATCTGATCTAATTTTCACATATTCTCACCACTCTGCCACTCCTATAAGCACCTAATACCATCCCTTATTACCTCTTCTTTAATACCCCAATTATAAACATCTGAATAGCTCTAGTTCATAACTGCAATCCTCTTGCATCACTGCATAACCTTTTTATCCTTAAAAAGTCATCATATTCTATGGATTTTAACATGTGTGGGGGATGACCACTTTCACCATGTAAAATACAGTTATGTTCAAATTTTCTATAAATCTTTGTTTTTAGAGCCCCATTACTCCCTCCCCCCAATGTCACATCCAAAAAATTCACCTTTGTACCCACCTGTAGTCCATCAAAACTGATGCCATATCTATTTCTATGTAAGCTTCCTATAAATTCCCCTACCTTATACCCCCCTCTACAAATAAAAATCAAATCAAACCTAAACCATCTAATAACAAATTTATTAAAAAAATCACTCTTATAAATAAATGTATAAATATTCAAATAAACCTACAAACAAATTTGCATACACAGGGGCAAACTCTGACCCCAATGGCTGTACTCTGAAGTTGCCTGTAAAACTGCCCATTAAATTCAAACATATTATTCCAAAACGTCGTGGGTTTTAGGAGTATCCCCCAGAAAATATTACAAGGCTTCCACACCATGTATATGTTTGATGCTTGTATATAAACTCATAACATCCACAACTGTGAAATAACATATTCCCAGACCATCTTATATCTTTAATTTTTTTTTCTTTAAAATCAAATACATCCTTAATATAAGATGGTAATCTAATGACTTTTGTAAGTAAAATATTCAAATGTTGACACAATCTGATGACCTGGGGGTTCCTAAAACTTTTATGAATTTTTGGTAGACAAAAGAAGTAGGCCATGGTACAATTTTTGCCACTAAATCTATATCATACATCTTCTAAAGAAATATAACTTGACCTCAAACCTTTAATAGCTCCTGATACTCATTCAGCCCATTATTGTAAATTTTTACTCCAATGTTCTCATACATTTCATTGTTCTCCAAATGTTCATAGCACATTCTTAAATATTATATAAAATGTAATGCCACTAACTTACCCCCTTTATCTGCTGGCTTAGAAACTACCTCATTTCTCTGACTCAAACACTTCAAACTCTCCCATTCCCTCTTACATAAAAATTATATCTAATTTCAGCTCAATTTTAATTAAAAAGGTTATATTCCTTTTCCATGCTATAATTTAATAGTGAAAATTGCTGTATAATATCATGTTTGAAAGGAAGCACAAACTCACTTTTATAAAATTATATCCATTATAAGTATTATAAACTTTAACTAACAACGACGAAAAACTGAATGGCCAGGATTTTTACCACCACCAAAATACTTTTATTAAAATAAAATGATTTGCAAAATCTCTAGCGCCTCAACTGACAAGCCTTTACAGAGTATACTCCCATTCTCCCATAAAACCCTTAAATAACCACATTAATTACATCATTAATCAATTAAAAACAAATTACAAAAAATATCTTAAATTACACTTGATGTTGAGATCTCCAGGAGATAGAGTGTTGAATTTCAACATAAAAATATAGATTCCTTTCTCCACAACTTTTTATACTATTTGTATCCATACAAACATTATTAATTTGTTCCAGCACAGTAGCTTTTAAATCCAATGGATTCCAATCATGATCTTTTTTGAAAATGAAGAGCTATGGGGCTTTCTATTCTCCCTTTTCGAATGTCCATAATGTGTTCCTTTAACCTTATAGAGAAACTTCTTTTATTTTCTCCAACATAGAATTTTTTACATGGACATTTTAAAAAGTACATCACCCCTTCACTTTCATACCAAAAAAAAAAAAACTTACTTGAAATTCTTTCCCATTAATTTTTGCAAAAGTATTAACTATAAATTGACAATTAACATAAGCTAATCGGTCCTATTTTCTTTGGGCATATTGAATCTACCATGGACCACAAAGTTCTTAACGTTTTTCCCCCTCATATAAGAAATTTGGGTTGGATATCCACTAATAAATTCTAAATTCCTACATCTTCCCAAAACGCCCCAAATATATCTAACCGTGCTATTTAATTTCTCAGAAAATAGGGTGTATTTTGTAACAAAAAAACATGGGTTCTCGGCCCCCTTTTTGCTTTCATTTCTATCTGATCTAATTCCCACATATTTCTCACCACTCTGCCACTTATGTAACCTCCTAATACTATCCCTTATTACCTCTCCTTTATACCCGCATTATAAAAACATCCGAATAGCTTTCTCTAATTTATAATTACAATCCTCTTCATCACTGCATAACCTTTTAATCCTCAAAAATTCAACATACGGTATTCATTTTTTTGGATGCGACATTCGAGGAAGTGAGTAATGGGGCGATAAATACAAAGATTTATAGAAAATTTAACATGACTATATTTTACATGGCGAAAGTTGTCATCCCCCACACATTAAAAATCCATACCATATGGTGAATTTTTAAGGATATCCATCCCAAATTTCTTATATGAGGGGGAAAAACGTTAATGACTTTGTCAGCCATAGTAGATTCAGTATGCCCAAAGTAAATAAGACAGATAAGCTTATGTTAAAAGGAACATTTACCTGTGGGAAATGTTCATGTTGTCAATTTATAGTTAATACTTTTACAAAAATCACTGCCTCACAGCAAGAGGTTCTCCTGTTCGATCCTCGGCTGGGGTGCCTTCTGTGCGGAGTCTGCATGTCCTCCCTGTGGTCGCGTGGGTTTCCTCCCACATCCCAAAGACATGCTGTAGGTGGATTGGACACTCTAAATTGGCCCTAGGTGTGAGTGCGTGCGTGTGTGCGCCTTCTGTGGAAGGTTGGGCACTGGGCTGGCAACTCGACATCGTAAAACTCCACTGCCAATCATGAGTGGACAGGTGATCCGCTGTGGCGACCCCTAACCAGGAAAAGCCGAAAGAAGACG
The DNA here is from genome assembly GCF_019279795.1 of Protopterus annectens. Taxonomy (NCBI): domain Eukaryota; kingdom Metazoa; phylum Chordata; order Ceratodontiformes; family Protopteridae; genus Protopterus; species Protopterus annectens. Next base: position 387,023,665 of record NC_056738.1, read on the forward strand.
ACTTTTACAAAAATCAATGAGAGAGAGTTTCACGTAAAAGATATTTTTGGGACTGGAAGTGAAGGGGGTGATATACTGTTTAAAATGTCCCCGTGAAAAATTCTATGTGGGAGAAAGTAAAATAAGTTTCTCTATAAGGTTAAAGAAACACATTCATGATGTGATTCCATTGGGTTTAAAAGCTATCATGTTGGAACAGATTAATAACATTTGGATACAAATAATATATAAAAAAGAAGTTGTGGAGAAAGGAATCTATTTTTATTTTGAAATTCAGCACTCTATCCCCTGGAGGTCTCAATATAGAGTGTAATTTAAAAAGTTTTTGTAATTTGTTTTTAATAGATTAATGATGTAATTGATATGGTTATTTAAGGGTTTTATGGGAGAATGGGAGTATACTCTGTAGATAGTCTTGTATTACTGACACAGATGCTGAAAAGGGGTCTACTTGTTTATCTTTCAGCCAACAGGTAAATCTTTTCCACTTGCTCAGATAAGTAATTCTAGTGGAAGACTTACGAGAAGCAATGAGAATATCACGCAAAGGTAAAGATCCTTCTGCCTGGCAATCAAGGGAATTGGAGTAGCCAAGTCGTTAGCTTCAGGCTGTTCAGGCTGGGATGAATCAGGTTCTGTGGGTGTGAGATCAACTCCGGGGTTGATGAAGAATCCATGTTCGATCTAGTAGGTGAGGCCAAAGGAAGGGGAACCAAATCTGTCGAGGCTAATATGGTGCTATGAGGATCACCTTGCTCTTCAACTGCCGGGCTTTCTTCAGAAACTGGGGAATGAGGGGAAAGGGTGGAAATGCATAAAGAAGACCCAAGGGCCAATCGTGGACTAGAGCATCCCTGGGTGACTGTCCTGGAGGGGGAATCAGGGCGAAGTACTTGCTACATTGGTAGTTGGTCAGGGATGCAAAGAGGTCGCAGCAAGGACAGCCACAGTGGTGGAAGATCTCCGCCGCTATCAAGGGATTCAGGGACCACTAGTGTGGTTGAAGAATGCACCTGCTGAGTCTGTCTGCTATCACGCTGGAATGTGCATTGCTAGAAGAAAATGTTGGTAGCCATCGCCCATTGCCATATTCTCATGGCCTCTCGACAAAGGGGGTAAAGATTTGGTTCCACCTTGCTTGTTGATGTACCAGACCACCTCCATGTTGTCTGACTGAATTGCAACTGTCCCAGACGGCAGCAGGGGATGGAATGCTTGCAATGCCAGAAGCACCGCCTTCAGCTTTAGAACATTTATATGCAGATGGGCCTCCAGTTAGGACCAAGTGCTTTGGACTGTCTGTCCCCGACATAGCCCCCCCACCCCACCAGGGAGGCATCCGTGGTCACTGTGGCCTTGGGTTGCGGGAGGGAGAAGGGGCGAGACCATTGTGAGAGATTGTGTGTCATCCACCAATTTAAATCCTGTTCTGTGGGTTACTCGAATCATGGCTGAAAGAGGATGCTGAAAAGGACACCATTGGGTGAGCAGTAGCCATTGTAGAAGCCTCATGTGAAACCTGGCCAGGGAAACAATGGTGATGGAGGCTGCCATGGAACCCAACAGCTGTAGAACTGAATGAGCCGTGGATTTTTCCTTTGAAATGATTGGAATTAGTTGTTGCTTTATCCTTAGAATTCTGTGCTCTGGGATAGCAGCTCTGCAGTTTTTTGTGTCCAAGATAACCCCTATGAATTCTGTCGATTGAGATGGGGTGAGATTTGATTTCTGTCAGCTTATGGTTATGCCTAGCCTTTGAGCAGCGAGGATAGTGTGTGCCAGGGCTTTTTCCAGTAGATGTCTGGTGGGGGCGGAAATGAGGCAGTCGTCTAGGTATGGAAACACCTGGAATCCTTGAAGTCACAAGTGAGCTGTGACAATTGCCATGCACTTTGTGAACACTCTGGGGGCTGTAGAGAGTCTGAAGGGCAGTACTCTGAACTGGTAGTGACTGGCTCCTGCACGGAAGCACAGAAATCTTCTTGATGGCCTGTCCACCTTTATGTGGTAGTACGCATCTTGAAGATCTATAGAGCACATCAAATTGTCTTTTTCCAAAAGAGGGAGGAAAACCTGTATTGTGACCATCCGGAATTTTTGTACTCTCACAACCTTGTTCAATACACTGAGATCCAAAATTGGTCTCCAATCCCCGGTTTTCTTTGGCACCAAAAATAGTCTTGAGTAGAATCTGTATCCTATCTGGTCTGGAGGGACTATTTGGATGACTTTTTCTTAGCAGCTTTTCTACCTCTAGTGCTGCTTCTTCCCTTTGACTAGGTGGAACATCGGGAAGATTTTTTGAAGGGACGGACAAAGATCGAAGGGGATATGATAACCTCTGGTTATGATCCTTTGTACCAAAGAATGAGTGGTGATGGTTAGCCAGGCAGAAGGGTACAAAGAGAAACGTCCCCCAACCACCTCCAGAGGAAAGGAGTTGGACCGCTCTTCAGGAGCGCTGGTAGGATTGACCAGGGAAAGAATCCCTGGAACCCTGGTTACGCAGTCCCCCTCTGCCCCAAAAAGAGCTTCTTCCCTGTGAGTTTCCCCCTCTGCCTCTGGGCGAGAACTCTGCCTGTGTGTCATGGAAAGGAGCCTGAGATTTCTTGAACCATATCTTCCCACTCTTTTGGTTTAGGGAGAAAGCACGTTGATGGGAAAAATAATGGACACCTATGGCAGAAAGGGTCTTACCGTCCTGTTCACATCTGGCCAGTGTGCTTTTAACTTTGGGCCCAAACAAAGAGGAGGGCTCAATGGGGGCATTAAGAAAAGACGGTTTAAAGGGTTCTGCAAAGTTGCACAAGCGCATCCAGGCATGTCGTCTCAAGACCACAGCTGAACTAGCTGCTCTAGCTGCTTCTTCTGATGCATGAGATATCAGTCGCATAGAGGAGTTAGATATAGATTCAATGGTGGCTAACTGAGAGGCCACTTTGTCACAGACCTCATCAGACACAGCACCAGCCAAGGTTTCAGAGAGCTCAGAAACCAGATCCCTTTGAAGCCTGGTGAAATATGCCATATAATTCAGGGACCAGATAGCAAAGGTCACTGAAGCAAAGGTGTGCTTCTCTATCCTGTCCAGGGCCCAGGACTCTGTTAGGCGGATAGACAGTCTGGCTTTCTTCTTCTGCCAGATCCTTTTTTGTTGCGGCCGCCACCACCAAGACATCCACAGGAAGACCTTTGGACCATTGGGGATCCGAAGCAGGAGGGATTAAGATCTTATCAGGCCTCCGGGAAATAGTTTTGACGGCATCAGGAGCCTTCCAAGCACGCTACACGATGAGCAGGGCAAGTTCATCGGCAGGTGGAGTAACCCAGGAGGTAGGGGGCCGGGCACGAAAGGCCTGCAGGAACACAGATTCCTCAGAGGTCGGATTAGAGGACTGCCAGTCACCTCTCTTTTTCAGGATTTCGAGGATATCGACAAAGGATACCTCAGAGGGTGACCGAGGGGATCCTTCCCCCTCATCGAAACCTGTGTCTTTGGTGAGGACTCCTCTGTGGAGTCCATGTGCTTCCTCTTACACAAACTTTTCCGGTGGACCTCCTCAGCGGGAGAAGCTGGAGAAGACAGCAGAACAGGGGATTCCTGAGGGAATATGTCCTGCGGCCCTTGCAGCCGGAGTCCACTAGATGCGACTTGTGGAACCAGTGTACCAGAGGAGGGCGGAGGTATAGACAGTCCGGTATCGCCAACAGCAGCGAAAGCCTTCTCCATCAATTGGAAGGCCGGTCCACCCAAAGAGGAGTGTATGTCTAGGGCAGGGGTCACCCCCTCCCCTAAGTGGCTCAGCCTGCCAACCCGGAGACCCTGGATGGCTGTGGAGCAGCAAGCTATGCGCCATGAAAGCAACTGCGGTTCCTTAGTGAGATCCATAAAGGGAAGACTGTGCTATATCCATGGACTTCAAAGGCAATGAAGGAGGAGAATAAGAAGGGGTCTTTGAAGATGGGTGATCACCTCCCAAGGAAGGATAGTTCCTGAGGGGTGGAATACCTCTGGCCAAGAGTACCTGGTCCACAAGACGCAAGACATCATGTTCGGAAAGGCTTCTAGTGGACCTCACAGAGACTGAGGGAGAAACAGGCCTGTCCACAGAAGAGGCAGTCTCTGTGCCCATCCCATCTCATCTGACCGCACAGAGGACAATGGTGCCGAGAAAGACTGGACTATGGTTGTCTGGACTACGGTTGTCTGCACCGAAGAAGTCATCGGTGCCGAGGTCATTGTCTGCACCGACACAGGGATCGGTGCCAAAGTGGTGGGAGTCAATGCCGAAGCTGGAACCGACAAAACTGGAGTCAACAATAAAGACCTCGGTTCCAAGGAAGATCTCAGAGCTGACGAGGTCAAGGTCTGCGCCGACTGAACGGTCTGTGCCAATACAGTGGTAATGGTCTGAACTGAGGAGCCTCTGGGTGCCAATATATAGAAGGCTGCAGGAGAGGACGGAGCCGAAATCACTAATGGAGCCAAAGGCCTCGGTGCCGAAGGTCTAGGCACCGTAAGCACTGGGGCTGACAGAGCTCCAGAGCCAAAAATTTAGCCTTTTTAGGTTTTGGTTGGTGAGAGTCCCCAGCCGGGGACAAAGGCAAGGATTTAGCCTTAGTAGAAGCATCCATTTTCTTATGGGCTTTAGGAGGGGTTGAGACCTCTGACCCAGAAATACCCTCTGAAAAGGGAGATTTTAGAAGTCCCTTCAGTATCAGCTTGTTTTTCCTTTCTAACAAAGTTCTATTAGAAAAGTTCTCACAAATAGTACAGGGTGGTTCAACAGATAAATGGGAAGCTCCCAAACAATAAACACACAGAGCGTGCGTAAGAATTAGGCAGTTTGTGTCCACAATCAGAACATCGCTTAAACCCCGAACTACCTTTTTTATCTGCCATATTAATCAATAGAAAAGTACCAACAATGGTACAAGTGAGTACCTGAAGGTATGAGAGAGAAAAGGGAAAAAGATTACCAATGATGGTAAAGAGAAAATACCTCACGGTGAAAGTAGTAAGTAAAAGACAGAAAAACCTGAGGAAATTAAAAGTAATTTGCAAAGCAATTAAACAACAACTGACTGTACTTAGCTCAAGAGAAGTAGCTTGACACGACCGGATGGCAAAAGTAATCTGAGGTAACAGGGAGAGGGGGATTGTGGTTAAGAGTTTAGCTCGAGAGTTTGAAGCTGAAGCGAGCTTGGAAAATGGCCGGCTCGGTTCCGAGCTCGGAACCGATACCCATGCGTAAGGAATGAACAAGGATTAACAATATCAGATCACATGGTGCTTCTGTTTCCATGTGTGGGCCACATACATGTGGCTCATATACAAGCCTGATTTTCTAAATTCTCACACTCATTTTGCATGAAAATATCTGAAAAGAAACTGTACTATAACCCCCCTTCCCAATGCATGTTTTGCCTGCAAAGAGGCAGGGCTTGTGCTTGACCTGTTTGGTGTACTCCATTACATAACTGCTGCATATTCTAGAATCATCTGAAATTCTTGTAGACCGAAGAAAATTTTTTATACTGATATACCCAGTATGTCCTTCTTCCCACTGGAAACAAAAAGCATAATTGAAGCACATTTGCTGTGCTTTCTAAGTGTTGTATACACAGAGTTTGTTGGTGGCAGTAGATTTGCAATCTAGAGCAAGATTGTGACCTAGTTTCAGATTAAGGCCATCTCCAACTGTTTGATCATATCTGGCATTTTGCTGGCTTAGTAGACACGGTCAGCTTCAACCATGAGTTCTGCCCATTCAAGATGCTGTAAAAGCTGCTGAGGTATTGCCTCTGAAGTTTAGAAAGACACGTGACTCACAAAAGTTGAACTACAAAGTGATGGAACTTCTTTTTATCTATCTTAAAACACGAAAGAATTGAAAACCACTAAAGGCTACCAAAACTGTGTGTGAATTATTCAAATGGATTGCAACAACCAAACAAGTATATTGTCTAATGGCACCCAATCTACCTATACATGAAGATGACTCCACTTAATCATCTTTGAAATTTCACCTGGATGAGCTAATCTCAGTATATTAAAAAAATAACTTTTTAATACCGTGAAATTACACTGTTCTGTATCATCTCAGTGTATTCCTTTTTTTTCACTTTCCTAAAGGGGACCCTGACTCTATTAGACTGCATTTTATATCTAAAAAGTGTCTTAAATGCATATTAACAGCGCTGTGTTGGTAACAATAACAGTGCTGGTAGCATTATTTTTGACAATATACGTTTTTTTTTTTTTTTGGATAACCACATCATTGCCAACTTACTATTGAAGTTCATGTTGGTACAAGCAAGCAACTGCAGGCTCAGTGAGCTTCCTTTACAAATACCAACATATTGGTTCATAGGTTCATACTAGGCTATCTGCCCGAGGGCATTTACAAGCCTAGCCCATCATTTTGTGGCTTATGCCACCCCTTTAGTATGGGGAACTATACCCATTATTTTGCTGTGCCTCTGTCGAGCAGTGACACTGAGGTAATCCCTGGGGTATATCTGCGATCTCCCATCCATTGGTCAAGATTTCTCTTGAACAAGGCCAGCGAGGTGCTCTGCCTCACATGTACCGGGATTTTGTTCCACAGCATAGGAGTCTTTGGGTGATGAATCTATCCTCCAGCACGCCCTATTAATAGCCGTGTCAAGGTTTAAGTCTCCGCCCTTGTGGCTCTGATGGATCTAGATTTTTGAGGTGAAGCATATTCATCAAATCTGGGTTTGACATGGCCTTGTATGTTAGGCAAAGGTCACCTCTGAGCAAGCGGTGCGACTGAATAGAGCTGGAGTTCTTTCAGTCGGGCAGCATAGGACAGATTTTTGAGACCCTTTATCCTTTTGGTGAGGAACTTTGTGGCCTCTCCAGCTGCTGCAAGTGTCGGGTCAGATACATTCCGAATGGGGCATTGTACTCAATCATTGGTCTGATGAGTGATGAGTAAAGGGAGACTATGACCTCCCTTGATCTAGATGAGAATCCCTTCATGATAAGGTGGGCAATGTAGAAGGTCTTCCTAACTACTTTAGCTACATGGGTGTCGAATGACAGACTACTATCAACCTGGGTCCCCAGGTCCCTGATAACTTCTTCTGTGCTCAGTGGATTGCCACCTATTTGGTAGCTAGGGTAACCTTGTTTTTCCGAAGGGTATGACTATGCATTTTTGGCATTTAACTTTAGGCCATGGCTCTGGCACCAGTTATCCGTTTCTGTGAGACCCTTCTGAAGGATATCTGTGTCAGATGTGTTTTCTACTATGGCGCCCAGTTTGCAGTCATCTGCAAACTTTGTCAGCCATAACCCTCCTGTGTTTGCTTGTACTTGGAAAAGTAGATGCCAAACAAGAGTGGGCCCAGGACTGAGCCCTGTGGGACACCACTTGTGACAGGCTTTGAGTCTGACATGGCGCCAGCAACTCTGACCCTGTGGGTTCTGTCACTCAGCCAGTTTGCAACCCATCTTGTGATGTATGGGTTGACATTTAAGCTGATGAGTTTTTCAATGATACCCGAGTGGGGTATTGTATCGAAGGCCTTAGCCAGATCGAGGTAGGCTGTATGGACTGCCTTTCCTCATCAATGGCTTTGGTGACTGTTTCAAAAAGTCAACCAAGTTTAAAAGGCATGATCTGCCTTTGACAAAGCCAAACTGGGTTGGATCCAAAGTCTGCAAATTCCCTATGTCTTTATTTATGAGGTCCATTATGATCCTCTCCATGGCTTTGCAGATAAGGCTTGTCAAGCTAATGGGCGGTAATTTCCAGGGTCGGTGGAGGCACCGCCTTTGTGAAGTGGTACCACAGTTGCAGTGCGCCACTCCTGGACGTATCCAGAGGTAAGACTTTGATTAAACAGCTGTCCTAGCTGTGGGTTTAATTCCTCATTGAGTTCATGGAGCACACAGCCGGGACACCATCAGGTCCCATGGATGCTGTGTTTTTGCTTTGGAGAGAGCAGTTCTCACTTGGGTGCTGGAGATGTTTGGGGGCTGCAATCGTTTGGTATAGATATCTCTCCTTTTGGGGAGGGGAGAAGTTTGCACTGAACCTGTCAGCCAGTATGTTGGCAATGTCTGTAGGATCAGTAATCTTCACATCATTTTGAACTAGCTCTGAGCATATCTGGGAGTTTCCTCCCAGGTTTCTAACATAGCTAAAGAAGGCCTTATGATTGTCTTTTGAGTCTTTAGCTATTTTTCTCTCGAAATTTGCTTTGGATGATTTTATGAGAGCTCTTAGTTTTTACTTATAGTGATCAAGGGTGTCTTACCTTTTAAGGATTTTGCTCTATCTTGTAGTAGCTTCCTCCTTTTGTTGTAGAGTTTGTTTATGGCTGGGGTCCACCAGACTGGACGCTTGCCTTTGGTACAAAAAAGTCTTTGTTTTGCTTGGGATTGCCTTATCCATGCAGTCCTGCAGGTGCTGGTAGAAGGCATTTGTAAGTGATTCAGCGGCTTGAGTACTGTTTTCCCGGCTCGGGGCCGTAAAGGAGACCAGACTAGTCTTTAAACGTGTGAAGTCGCCTATTCAGAAGTTGTTTACTGTGTTCTTTTTATTTCAGGTGGGGTGGGATGAGGACCTCCAGCGAGATTAGTTTGTGGTCTGATCTCACCAGTGAGGGGTACACCTCCGGTGTTGAACACTGTGCTCCCATGTTCGTGATGATGAGATCAAGTATGTTATCTCCTCTTGTGGGGATGGTGACTAGTTGTTCCATGGCATTTGAGTTTATGAATTCCAGGAACTTTTGGGCTAGGGTGTTTGGGCTTGAGTAGTGTTCCCAGTCTATATTAGGGTAATTGAAGTCACCTAGTATGATGGTGTTTGGTGATACATTTATCCCTCTAGTGTTTTCAGGAAGGCCATGTGAGGTTCCTGAGTTTGTGAGGGTGGCCTGTAACATGCTACAATTTGCAGAGCAGTCTTGCCTATGGTTAATTGCACCTGGATGGTCTCCGATGCATCGTGCGTTGCCACCAGTCTTGAGGTGTGGGTGTCCTTGATGAATATGGATACCCCCCCTCCTTTCTTGGTATTGTCTGGATTTTGGGGCCGGAACGCATGATATGAGGTAAAACCTGATAGCGCTGGGGTGCTCTCAGGAGCCTTGAACCAGGTTTCTGTCACAGCACAGACATCGATGTTCTCCATACTGAGAAGGGCCTCGAGTGCGTGCATTTTGAGATTTAGACTTCTGGCATTGAGCAGCATTACCCTTAGTTTTTTTCCTTTTTTGTGTTCTAGGGTGGTAGGTTTAGAATTTGAGCCTTGCCTAAAAAAGGCACTATGGGGGTGGCAAGAGCCTTTGCCAATATCCGGAATCCCAGGGGTGACAGGTGCAAGCCGTCCCTTGCGAAGCAGCGTGGCTTGTCCAGCATGTCATCCCAGGCAGACAGACACTGGATCCCCTTTGAATGACACCTGTAGTATTCCTCCCATGGTCCTGATGTTTGTCACTGCCAAAGATTCCAAGTGGTGGGACTATCTACTCGGCAAAGAAGTCACAGTCACTTTAGGACAATGTTCGACTCTATGGTGGTGTCCATAAGGCAATTTGTTGGTTAGTGCACCATGCATTCTGTACATTTCTACTGTAAATGCTGCTGTGTGGGTGCCTGAAAGAGACTTTTGACTGTTATATGCAGATCATGATGGCTGGTATAAGCCTGTGACAGAATCTCCATTAGTCACAGTCTTTCTCTTCTAACTTGCAGCATATTCTAACAGCTGAAAACTACTGGAAGCAATTAAATGTGTCTAAATTATGTAATGTACAACAACAAATTAACACCACGGTGTACTGGCACCATCCTCATCCTAGCTATAACTGAAACTACTTAAAATCAGTGTCTGTTCTGTAATGGTGTGTGGAACCAATTATCTCAGAATAAATTAAAAAAAAATCTGACTACCCTGAAATTGCACCAGAAACATAATTCTCACCATCTTACCAGTGCTTTAGTATACTACTGTAGTTTTAATTAGCAATACCAGAAATCATGCTGGTCATCCAAATCACTGTCAGTCTGTCTTACGTCACACCACAGAATGCATAAGCAAGCTAGCTTCCCACTAACATAGCATCACAACTGTGCATTCTGTATATTTTAGAACTGCCCTTTAATCCAATTAGTTGTACCCACTATTTAATTTCTCCATTTCTTTTGGGTTTGTAATACCATGATGATAATGGACCCCATTCCCAAGTCAAAGTATGATTAAAAGTTTGTGAAATTAGCACTGTTTCAATCTTTGATGCTGGTCAAAAACAGGTCTTTGCACCACCCGCAATGTGCCCAGAACTGACTCCTCCTGCAATTCATATGGAGTTACACGCATTAGTATTACGACTGTAAATTCCTTTTTACAAAACCCATTGCTCCTACTACTATTGGAACTGCCTGGGTATCCCTATTTCACACTGCCCTCATTTCTGCCTGCAAATCCCAATATTTTATGACTGTCTTTCTCTCTGAACATAAGACACTGTAATCACTGGGTGCAGCAATTACAGTGATCAATGTTACCTTGTCTTCTTTTTTTTTTTTTTTTTTAAACTGTTGGTGGGTGATCCCATGTGATAAACTTCCATCATTTTCTATAATGCTTTGTGGCTCATATTTCCAATGCTTCTCAGCTACTTCTGTACTGTAATGTTTGCATAATCCGTAATGCAATAGTCTTGCCACATCATTATGCCTTTCAGTGTACAGGACCTCTGTCATTAGTGTATCACGCCCAGCAACAAGATGTGCGACTGTTTCCAATATTGTTTTATAAAACCTGCATTCATCTGTTTCTCCAAAATGTTCACAGGACGTTGCAAACAAACGTGTATGTAGTCCACTATCCTATGCCGCCAATATTAACTTTTCATTTTGGGTTTAAATTCGCCTCTTCTTAACCATTCAGAGCTTGATTGACATGAGGTTGTACCAGGAATTTTCTGTGTTTGCAAATATATTTATGCTTTTTCCACCTTTCTTGCCTTCTGAGCTAATCTTTCACCTTATATTATTTCTTTTGTTTTTTTGGTACATTCAGGTGCTGCCTGATTTTTATCAAATTCTGGTTTGATTTCTATTCCCGCTCAACTCCGGTATGCTTTTAGGTTCATAGGTTCATACTAGGCTATCTGCCCTAGGGCATTTATAAGCCTAGCCAGAATGTGTTTGGCTTTCGTCACCCATTTTAAATGAATTTTGCTATGCCCTTTTTCGAGGTTAGTATACTCTGCCTAACAGTGACACAAAAGTGATACCCGGGGTAAACCTACAATCCCCATCCACTCATCAAGATTCCTCTTGAAGAGGAGTCAATGAGGGACTCTGCCTAACCTGGACTGGGATTTTATTCCAGAGTGAAGGGAGCCTCTGGGTTATGAATCCTATTTATTTCAGTGCTGAGGTTCAAGTCTCTTGAGCGCGTAGCTCGATGGGATTTGGATTTTCTGAGGTGCAGCATGTCCATTAATTCCGGGTTGGACATGGCTTTATACGTCCGGCACAGATCGCCTCTGAGCAGGCGGTATGCCACTGAGTAGAGCTGGAGCTTCTTTAACCGGGCAGCATATGGCATCTGTTTGAGCCCTTTGATCCTCTTGGTGAGGTACTTTTGGGGTCTTCCCAATTGCTGCAGGTGTCTAGTAAGGTACATCCCAAAAGTGGCATTGTACTCAATTATGGACCTGATGAGGGATGAGTAAAGAGGCACGATGACCTCCCCTGATCTAGATGTGAATCCCTTCATAGTTAGGTGGGCTATATAAAATGTTTTTCTAACCACTTTGGCCACGTGGTTGTCAAATGAGAGATTGCTATCAACTTGGGTACCCAGGTCCCTAATTACTTCTTCTGTACTTAATGGATTACCACCTATGTGGTAATTTGTGGGCACTTTGTTTTTGCCAAAGGGGATGACTATACACTTTTTGGCGTTTAGCTTGAGACCATGGCTCTGGCACCAGTTGTCTGTTTCTATGAGGCCCTTTTGTAGGATGCTTGTGTCGGCTGGAGAGTCGATTATGGCGCCCAGTTTGCAGTCATCTGCGAACTTGGTCAGCCACAGTCCTTCCGTGTTAGCCTGTACCTCCGAGAAATATATACTGAACAAGAGAGGTCCCAGGACTGAGCCTTGTAAGACGCCACTTGTAACTGGTTTGGAGTCTGACATGGCTCCAGCTATTCTAACCATGTGGGTTCTGTCCTTGAGCCAGTTTGCAACCCATCTAGTGACAGGGGTTTATATTTAAGCTGGTGAGCTTATCTATAATGCCCGAGTGGGGTATTGTATCGAAGGTTTTTGCAAGGTCCAGGGAGGCTGTGTGGACCACCTTCCCCTTGTCAATGGCCTTGGTGACCGTTTCAAAGAAAGAAATCGACCAGGTTTATGAGGCAGGATCTGCCCTTAAAGCCGAACTGGGTAGGATCCAGTGTCTGTAGGTCCCCAATATCTTTATTTATGAGGTCCATGATGATCCTTTCCATAGTTTTGCAGACCAGACTAGTCAGGCTTATGGGGCGATAGTTTCCAGGATCCGTTGAGGCACCACCTTTGTGGAGAGGGACCACTGTTGCTGTATGCCACTCTTTGGGTACATATCCTGTAGTAAGGCTGAGATTGAACAGTAGTTTTATGTTTGGATTTAGTTCTTCTTGGAGTTCATGTAGGACGCAGCCCGGGACACCGTCTGGTCCCATTGATGCTGTGTTTTTTGCTTTGGAGAGGGCGGCTCTTACCTGAGCATCTGAGATGTCAGGGGGGCAGCACTCTGCTGGGATAGATATTTGCATTTTGGTGGGGAAAGGGGGGAGAAGTTTGTGCTGAACCTGTCAGCTAGGATGTTGGCAATGTCTGTGGGTTCGGTGTATTTTTTGTCATTTTGGACTAATTCTGAGCAGATCTGGGAATTCCCACCCAGGTCCCTAACATAACTAAAGAAAGCCTTGTGATTATCCTTAGTGTCCTGTGCAATTTTTCTCTCGAAGCTGGCTAGACGATTTTATGAGTGTCCGTAGTTTTTTGCTAATACTGATCAGAGATGCCTTCCCTTTTTGGGATTTTGCTCCATCATGTAGTAGCTTCCTCCTTCTATTGTATAGTTTGTTTATGGCTGGGGTCCACCAGACAGGACGCCTAACCTTGGAGGATTGGGTCCTGGTTTTATTTGGAATTGCATGATCCATGCATTCTTGAAGGTGTTCATAGAATGCATTTATAAAAGATTCTGCGGTCTGGGCCATATTTTCCGGAGGCTTTGAAGGATTTCACCTCGGTTTTGAGGAGTGTGAAATTTGCTTTAGAGAAGTTTTTCACTGTGGTTTTCTAGGCAGGGGCTGGGGTCGGGATGTGAATATCTAGTGAGATTAGTCTATGGTCTGATCTTACCAGTGAGGGATACACTTCTGGTCTGGAGCATAGAGTCCCCATGTTGGTGATGATCAGGTCCAGTATGTTTTCCCCTCTTGTGGGAGTGGCAACAAGTTGTTCCATAGCATTTGAGTTTATAAATTCTATGAACCTTTGGGCTAGGGTGTTGGAGCTAGAGTAATGCTCCCAGTCTATGTTAGGGTAGTTGAAGTCGCCCAATATAATGGTGTTTGGAGAGACCTTCATATTTTCCAGTGTTCTCAGGAAGACCGAGTGGGGTTCCTGGGTTTGGGAGGGTGGTCTGTAGCAGGCTATAAACTGGAAGGCAGTTTTGCCCACTGTTAGTTGCACATGGATAGTCTCTGATGCTTCATGCTGTGCCACCAACCTGGAGGTGTGGGTATCTTTGACGAATATTGATACCCCCCCCCTCCTTTTGTGGTTCGGTCCAAATTTTGGGGCCAAAAAACATGGTATGAGGTATAACCTGGTAGTGCTGGGGTGCTCTCGGGAGCCTTGAACCAGGTTTCTGTTACTGCACAGATATCGATGTTCTCCATGCTAAGGAGAGTTTCGAGTGAGTGCATCTTGAGGTTTAGACTTCTGACGTTGAGTAGCATTACTCTTAGTTTCTTATCCCTTGTGATACCTATGGAGGTGGGTTTGTCTTTTGAGCCTTGCCTAAAAAAGGCACTATGGGGGTGGCAAGAGCCTTTGCCAATATCCGAAAGCCCAGGGGTGACAGGTGCAAGCCGTCCTTCGCGAAGCATCATGGCTCGTCGTGCATGTCATCCCAGGCAGACAGGCATTGGATCCCCTTTGAATGACACCAATACGTAAACCAATTGTTGAAATTGATCATCTTGTCTTCATATTGTGGCATCATTCTTGGTGAGGGTAAGATGCTACTCAAGGTCAGGGTCATACCGGCCTGGGCTACATGCTCAGAGAGCTCCTCTAGGTCTCTTTTCATGTAGTCCAGGGAGGTACTTCTCAGGTCATTCACACCAACATGGATGATGACCGAGTCATATTTGTACTTACCTTGGAGTGACCTGAGTGCTTGTGTTATGTGGCGGATTCTAGCACCCGACAGGCAGCTCACCGTGACCTTCTCCTTGTTCAGCCTGGTGAGTGGGACGTCAGTGTGCCTGACGATAGAGTGGGACGTCAGTGTGCCTGACGATAGAGTCACCTATTACAAGTGTATCAGGTGTGTTGTTTAGCCTTAAGGGCTGTGACTGTTCGGCACACTGGCTTTGTGAGCTGTGTGTTGCACGTGTTTTGTTTTGGGGTAGTGGTTGCTTGGGTGTCTGCTTTGGAGGTCTCTGCTGCTTAGGCAGATTTTTTTTAGAGCCTCTGAGTATGTTTTTGTGCGTTTATGTGTTTGGTTTGCCGTCGTGGTAGGTCTTTGTGAGACTGGAATTGTAGTGAGTGTGGTTTCCTTCTCCTCCTGACTGGTTACGCCAGTACTGAGTTGAGAGAGATTATCCTCCAGTTTGGCTATATGGTTGCATCTCTCACATGTGTTGGAATTTGTTGGGAGGAGGAGAGGGTTGTCTGTGTACATGACTCAGTTATAACATTGCCTCAAGATTCCCAGATTCACCAGCTGGACCGGAGAGGGGACTGACAACTGACCTTTGGACATGCTAGAATAATATTGGGAATTCCTTTATAATTGAAAAAAAGGGCCAATGGGGAAACAAAGTACTTAAGGGGAGTTTGTGAGGGTGTAGTACTTTTAATTTTTTAGTGCTGACTTATATAATTGCTTTAGTGAGCAAGTGCCAGGCTTTAGAGTGGGAATAGGGTGTTTATTATGAGAACTGAGATCAGTTCTAAGGGAAAAAGTGAAGAGCAGACTTTGTGGAGCTGAGAATGGTTTAAATCTAAAGATGCTGCACAATGCGCAAAATCGCGCAAAGCCGCGCTAAAACAAACAGGTTTTATACATGGGGACTTGAAAGAGCTAGAAATTGGCCCAAAACGGCCAATAGACTACCAGATTCTTGTGCTGGGAACACTCCTCCAGGGATAGATAGGCTGCTCCAAGCTCCCCACTGCCACTGGTCAACAAAGAAGCCTCCCTTTATCCAAGAAAGGAAATGGGCAACACAGGAACTTTCCAAAAGTCCAGAATACAGCAAAGCCTGTATTTGGACTACTCTAGGTCAAGAAAGATGGGAAACAAGGATTTTTTTTTTTGCAACAAACAGCAGGAAAGTGCAATAAATATGTAACTTTTGCTAAACTAAGTGGTGAAGTCATCTTAGACTCATTCTCCTCACTTTCACTATGTTTGGATCTAGTAGGGTCAGTAGATATGTATGTAGTTCTATGATTGCAGATCTATACATGTAATCAATTTCAAGGAGGCCCGTAACTCCTTCAGAATGCAGAACATATAATCTTGGTATACACAGATTTTTTTTTACAAGTCATTTGATAAGCATGAATCATTTTTCTTGTTTTCCTGTCCCACTGACAATATATTCTGGGGCCAGATAAACACCCCAAAACCGTAAGTTGGAACAGAAAGAGCAATTAAGTTCATAGCTTGGATTTTGTTCCTGTCGGGGCTGTCTTCCTTATTTTAGTCTTCTAAAATATTCCTTACCAAGTTCTGTTCGGATTTGCTCACGTTTTATTGCCAAGCCTTTATCAAATCCCAAATATTTATACACTCCCTCCTGCTCAAGTTCCTTTAGATCAGATCCATGTCCCAAAGTAGTATTTTCTTGGTGCTGCAGCTTTCCTGCTTTAAAGGTTGTTTTTGCACATTTATCAAGACCAGATAACATTCTTATATCATCTGATAAAAGATTTGACCACTTGCAGTTGTGCTTTCAGCTCCTCATCTGATGAGCTATATAGTTTCAAATCATACACAAAAAGAAGATAAGTTTTTTCACTTTGTTGTTTTCCTGGAAGCCAAACTGTAACCATGACCTAATCTATTAAGTAGACAGCTTAACAGGTCAAGGGCAAGACAAAACAGCAGCTATGGCAAAGTCACCATGGAATATCCCCCTTTGAAGTTTTATCCCTGGGATACTAATTTGTCTTTCACCGTGGCTTAGCTGCAGAGGTTGTCACTGTAATATAACTGATTACTGTGGGATGTATCTTGTACATCTGTAAGCACTTCTTTATCCATGAATGTGGAATACTGTTGAATGCTTTTTCTGCAGTCTATCCATGGCATACTTATGACTTTAACAACAAACAATTTTGTTCCACATGACTTTTATTACCCTTTTCTTCTATTCTCATGATTGAGTTTTCTTCTAAATGACTATAAACTATCGGCATCAATTCCAATACACATTTTATACATTGTTGGAAGGCAAGTTATTGGTCTACAGTTTTTAGGAAAGTTTGAAAGTTCACTCCTAAGGAGGAGTATCATTTTTCCCTGCTGTTAACCACGTAGGGGTCTGTTCGGGATGCGCATATATATAGTTCTTACTCGGTACTAAATCTTCATGTAATGATCTTAACACTATCTAATCCATCTCTGATCTATCTGATCTAAATATTTGTGTACTCCCTTTTAATTTCTCTGAGTCTTTTGGGTTTTTAATACCATGATGGGAATGGATCCCATTCCTAAGTTAAAGAACGATTAAAGTTCATAAAATTAATACTGTTTCAATCTTTGATGTTAAGCCAGAAGTGTTCTTGTGTGCAGTGCGAGTCTGCTTACGACGTTAAAGTTACTTTATTTCCTTAGTCTTCTATTTATTCATGTTCTGCATTTTTTTAAATGCCTAAGTGTGTTACAAGTTTATTGGCAAATAAAATGGTTTGTTGCTTTTTAGTGCCCTACTGAAAGTTCTTCTTCAGCATGCTTCTTGGCTCCTGTCAATATACAAGGCTATCTCCTACACAGCACTTGACAATGCCAAACATATTCCCCTTTTAAACTTATTCTGTCTTGGCTTCTCCAATGAGTACATGCCCCAGTCCTAGAGAACAGTCAGAGTGGCATCCATACACAAAGATAACCCTATCATTGACCTAAGAACTATAGGCCAATTAGACTTGCCAGTATAATCTGTAAAAGTAATGGCACACATTATTATTACAGAACTCAAATAATGTCATTAGTGGCTTACAAGACTCCAAATCCTAACCAATGCAGCTTTGTGAAAAATGAGTCCTGCCTACTGAATCTGGTAGACTTCTCAGAGAAGGTAAGAGAGGCTCTGAAAAACAGTCAAGCAGTACACACATCCCACGCTGACCTAGAGATGGCCTATAATATGATCTCAAACTCTGGCATTCAGAGGAACTTGACCAACTTGAACAATTCCCTATGTAACCTGCTGGATACTGAACTGGCTACCCAGACAAAAGCCACACAGTCAAGGTTGGTGGCACACTTTCCTTTAAAGGCTTACCACCAGTGGCATCCCAAGGGTTCTGTATTAAAATGCATGCTCCTCTTGAGCATATACTTCACCGATGGCCAACCTAACTTTGAAGGATCTCTGGCTGATTAAGTCTGCACATGATTACAAACTAGGTGCTATCATCAACTCTTCAGTGGATATATTCAGATCCTGCAAAAGGGTCCAACCCATACAAATTCCTGGTCAACATCACAGACACAGAAAAGTGCAGTACTATACTCAGATTCAAGATCATCTATGCAACTACCACATAATGGACACCCACCCCATCAAAGTTGATGCCATCATTACAGACCTACTCATATTCAGTAATAAGGAGTTCTTTTTTGACAGCCATGTTTCAGCTATTGTTATGAAATCTTTCTACCTAATGCAGCCAACTAAAAAAGGTATATGATGGATGTTATCATTCCCCCTATTCCCTTCTAATTAGCCCATAATTAAGCATACTTCCCCCTTTGGCATGAATTTAAACATATTATCCAGCTTGAAAAACAATGTTTCCTTAGCAAGGAAATTTCAGGAATGACTTCCTTAAGTTATATGGAGTGTCTAGAAGCACTATAACTTTACTCAGTCCCTTACAGACTCATACAGAGTCTTGGCCTACTCAAGCTCTTTAGATATTTGTAAAAAGTGCAGTTGTGTAAAATCTTACCATAACGCTAGGTGTCCTTGCCTTCACTGCTGCAGTATTCTTAAACATATGGGATTCACTGCTATGAAAGCCCAACGTCAGTCCAGTCTTCCAGAGAGTCTGAAAGGTATGTCAAACATCACCATATGCTCCCTGGGTGACATAGGGCATAAATGTGACATTCCGGCTTACCAAAATCAGAACCGATTACCCCAGCAGGAATACCAGTCCAGCCCAAGGAATCCATGAGCTAACATGCACCCAGGAAGGTAAAGAAAGTACAGTTGTGTACTCTTACCATATATGTAGATGTTCAAGTGTATTCACTGTTGCAGTCATTACATTTGGGTAATCTGCTGGCAGGTTGCCCTCAAGTCGGCCTGATTAACAAAGTCTTGGGGGTCCTGCATCAGTTGCTGTCCCTTCTTCCAGGACGTCAGGTTGTCAGGGGTATAAAACATGCCGTCAACGCCATTACATCAGTTTTTCTTGCCCCAGATGTTAGATGCCCCCCAAATGGGAGCAATTAAAATTAAAAACACAAAAATATACCTCCAACCAAAAGCAAATACACCAAAAAGGCTTTTTAAGCCTAACAAAAGAAAGTAGAAGTATAGTCGGAGAAAAACAGGGGGCTGGAGGGAGGGTAACCACGACTGCAACAGTGAATACACTCGAACATCTACATTTATGGTAAGTGTACACAACTGTACTATGTTCTTAGTGTTTCACTGTTGCAGTCATTACATTTGGGTAGATTCCCAAAGCTATGGCTGGGAGGAGAAATTTATACAGCATTAGGACCAGCTATAAGGCCTTGCAAGACAGCAGTGGCAAAACCAGCTCTGGATTAAGAGAACATTGGTAAATGATAATGCTTGGTGAAAGTATGTACAGAACTCCAGGTAGCAGCTTCTAGAATATCCCTGGTAGGAACACCTCCGAGAAAGGCTGCAGAAGTAGGTGCAGCCCTGGTGGAATGAGATCTGATCCCCTGAGGGATAGGTTTTCCATTGTGCTAATAGCAGAAATGAATGCAATGGCTTATCCATTTAGAAATGGTTTGTTTTGAAAGAGCCTTCCCCTCTGCACAAGCAGCAAGTGCTGCTAGCAATTGTTCAGATTTTCTTTGAAATTTAGTTCTGTCCAAGTAGAATCTAAGCTGTCTGTGCACGTCCAAGGAATGCAGAATCCATTCCCCTTTGTTCTGTGGATTGGGATAGAAGGTTAGCAAATGAATGGACTTAAGAGCCACACTGGAAACCACCTTGGGCATGAAGGATGGATTGGTCCTCAAAGACACCCTGTCCGCATAAAAGATGATGAAAGGCTCCACTGCCATAAGGGCCTGTAATTCAGAAATCCTTCCAGCTGAAGTGATTGCTAAAAGGAAGGCTGTTTTCCAAGAAAGAAATTTTAAGTCTGCAGTAGCAGCTGGCTCGAAAGGAGTTAGAGTGAGCTTCTGCAAAACAAAGTTAAGGTCCCAGGCAGGGGAAGGAGCTCTCCTGGGTGGTCTCAAGTTCTCTGCCTCTCTGAGATTCTGCTTGAGCAGGGGTTGAGAAAAGAAGGATGGATTCTGTGTTGTAGTGAGCTGAAATAGCTGAAGCATGGATTTTAATAGAGAAAAAAAGACAGGCCCTTGTGAAGCATCTCCATTAAGCATTGCAAGATCTGATGTAAATTGGGTGCTGCTGTGCACATCCCTAAAGACTGGTTCCAGGTACAGAATCTTTTCCATTTGTCAGCATAAGATTTTCTAGTACTAGGTCTTCTCACCTCCAAGATGACATCCATCACAGGTTTGCTGAGGGATGCCAAGGGTGAATTTAAGTGATTAGCCAAGCTGCAAGGTTCAATGTTGGGAGCGAGGGTGCAGAATTTGGTTCTCCTGCTCAGACAGCAAGGAAGGTGCCTGAGGCAGGTGTCATGGAGATATTTGTGACACACTGCGCAGGAGTGGGTACCAGTGTTGGTGTGGCCAGTCTGGAGCAATCAAAATCATTCTTGGTTTGTCCTGTTTGACTTTTAGCAGAAATTTGGTGAGCAGAGGCAGAGGGGGAAAGGCGTAGACTGATAGGTTTTTCCAGCTGAAGGACAGAGCATCCACTTTTCAGGCTTTTTTGTGGAGAGTTCTTGTGCAAAACGTGTCCAACTGGTAGTTCTGGGGGGAGGCAAACAGATGTCTGGGCTCCCCTATTTGCTTGTCAACATGTTGAAAAAACGTGGTTCCAGTTTCCACTCGTGTGGGTCCATGAGATTTCTGCTTAGTCCGTCTGCCAGTGTATTCATTTTTCCTGGCAGGAATTGAGCTTGTAGGTGCACTTGGTAGCTCAAGGTTGTGTTCCACAATGCCATGGCTAGTCTGCAGAGGGGGTATGAATGTGTACCCCCTCTGCTTGTTTATGTACCACATAACCATGGTGTTGTCTGTCTTTACCATTAGTTGTCTTGGAAGAATGTAGTCCTTGAAGGCTGTAAGAGCATTCTATACAGCTAACACTTGATTGATATGTAGGTGCATTTGATTTGGGTTCCATTTGCCCTGAATGCACTTCCCTGCCAGGTGAGCCCCCCATGCATAGTCTGATACATCTGTAGTTAGGGTTTGGGTGGCAGGGGGTAGTGTGAATGGCAGTCCCTTGTTTTGGTGGCAGGCCTCTGCCCACCATAGGAACTCCAGGCGTAGGCAAGGTAGGATAGGAATCATTGTTTCCAGGCTGTGACAATGTTGACTCCATAGACTTAAGTACCATTGAAGTTTCCTCACATGCAGTCTTGCATATGGAATTTGAAGAATGCAGGCCATGAACCCCAAGGCTTGCAGTATTTGTCTTGCAGATAGCAGGGTTTTTGTGGCCTCTTGTTTGAAGTAAGTTACCAAATGAATTTGCTTTTGTGGCGTGAGGAAAGCCATCTGGGCAGTTGTATTCAAGCTTGCAGTCAGGAATGTACTCTGTCCAGATGGTACCAGTTGTAATTTCTTTTCATTTATGGTGTACCCCAGACAAGTTAGAACCCTTTTTACAAACGCCAGATGATTCAAAGTGTGGCCTGGTTTTCTGCCTGAATTAGACAATCGTCCAGGTATGGATATATTTGAATATTTCTTTGCCTGCAAAATGCAATTACTGGAGCCAGGCACTTTGTGAATACCCTGGGTGCAGTAGACAAGCCAAAGGGCTGTGCAAAGAACGGATAATGCAAGTAGCCTGCTTTGAAACGTAGGTATCTTCTGCAAGATTCCCTGATTGGGATATACAGGTAAGCTTCTTTTAAATCTAGAGTTGCCAACCAGGCATCTTTGCCTAGCATAGGAAGTAACTGGTGAAGAGTCAGCATCTTGAATTTTGGAATGTCCAAAAAGGTGCTTAGGGTAGACGGGTCCAGAATTGGACGCCATGATTTGTCTTTTCTGGGTACCAGGAAAAGCCTGGAATAGAAACCGTCTCCCTTTTCCTCTTCTGGCACCGGTTGAATAGTCCCCATGCTTAAGAGGGAATGTACTCATTTTTGAGTCTCTGCCCACTGATTTGGGGGCAGGTCTGGCCACCAGTTTGGTGTTGGCAACGTGTGGAAATGAAATCTGTATCCCTGGGACACTATATTTAAAACCCATTTGTCCTGGGTTATGAGTTCCCAGTTTATTGCATGAAGAGCAATATTTCCCCCCAAAGGGGCGGCTAAAAGGTAAGTGCTTCGTAATTTTAAAAGAAAGTCATTAAGCCTCTTTACCATATGGGGGTGCCTTGTTACTTCCAGATTTGGAAGTAAAGCCCCCCCATTGCTTAGTTCTGAGAATCCCCTGGGACTGAAACCTGGTGCTTTTTGTGTGTCTTTGTTTGGCTTGAGGGGATCTGGAAGGAGCTGGAAAGGGCCAATTCTTAGTAGGCCAGTGCCTACTAAATCTTGGAGGTTGCACTTGTAAGAAATCTTTTACAGTTTGCATAGATTTAGCTTTATCTTCCATCTTTTCTAGAACTTCTTCAGCCTTACTGCCAAACAGACTGTCCTGATTTAAAGGAGCATCCAACAATTTCACTTTAACATGATCAGTGATCAGGCAGAGATTGCTCCTTAAGCCAAGCATGCCTTCTAAGCACAGACCCAGTAACAGCAGTCCTGCAAGAGGCCTCTTGTTTGTATTTTTCGGCTTTTCCCGGTTAGGGGTCGCCACAGCGGAACTCCGGTCTGCTAATGATTGGTAGTTGATTTTTACATGACGAGTTACTATCCCTGACACACAACCTTCAACGAAGGTACACCCATTCACGCATGTCTCCACGCAGAAGACGCTCTAGCTGAGAAGTGAACCGGACAGCGCCTTACTGTGAGGCGACAATGCTACCAAAGAATCAAAACCACATTGCAAAGTATGTTTTCCAACTTGTTCAGCAGAATGCAATAAATCCTATAAATCTTTATTTTCCACACAGTCAGAAATCAACATCATTTTCTGTTTAAGCAGTCCAATAATATGCTGTTGATATTTTAACATATGAAACTGGCAGTTTAAAGCCCTGATCGCCAAGGTTGCAGCAGTATAAACCTTTTTACCCCATCTATCCAGCATCATGGAATCTCTATCAGGAGGAGTAGGATTTTTAGCAGTAGAAGCCTTAATGCCCTTGGGCCCTTGAGAAATGGTTTTTGGATCCGCAACAGGATTTTTGAAAAGGAACTTGTGGGACTCAGGAACCTTGTAGTATCTGTCCGTCAGGTTTACTAGGAGCTGGAAGCAGGGAATCAGGGGCCATACTGGATTCCGAAAACACATCATCAACAATGTCTAGGTACAGGAGGTATAGCCAAAAGCCTATGCTGAGGCAGTAGAAGGAAATCCCTAAGCCTCTTTTTTGATTCAAAAAATTCCTGACTTTCCCAGTGGAAATGCTCCCTTAAGGTATGTAAAGTTTCACCAAAAGAAAAATCCTCAGGGGGGGAAGCAGAGGGAATGGAATCCTCTGCATCAGAATCCTCATAAGTAGAAATGGACAAATCCAGGTCATTAGAAGAATCAGAAGAAACAGAGTCCTGATCAGAAGATTCATAGTCAAGCTCAGCCCTAGGCCTCTTAGAATGAGGGGGTGTTGACTACCACTGATTAGAGTAATACGATCTTCAGCCATTTTGATCATTTGTTTTTTAGGCATAGGGGCCTGAATATGATGCCTGGGCGTAATTTTTTTAGATGCAGATCGAGATTTAGGCCTTAGTATAGAAGGTGGAGTTGGTTTAACATGCAAGTCTGTAGGCCTGAATACACCCTCGGAAGCCGGTGCCTGCACAGCAGTTCTGGACCCATCCAAGGTAGAGACATCCGCGGGTTCCACAGGTGAAGCATCTCGCGGCATACCGGACTCCGAATGGGTCTCAGTACAGGCCTGCGAGTCAGTAGTAGCGGGTATCAGGGGCTGTGAAAGCGCCAGAGTACCGGTGAACTGGCAACTGGCTTAGGAAAAGCGTTGTCGGCAGTTTTGGACCACGACGGCCTGTCTCTGTCTTTATCTTTGCGTTTTTTCATAATTCCGGTAGTCGGATGGCTAACCAACGTCATTTCTGGATAATTAAATACTTCGGTTCTCGGTTTAGAGGAAAAAATGTACCAACGATGGACAGTGCCCTGATTAAATAAAGCACAAAAGCGACAGCAAGGTACATCGTAGTCAGGGTCTAGGCAAGGAATACAGTACAAATGAAAATCTTTATGAGGTATTTGCTTTCCACAAATAATGCAATTATTAACTTTTACTGACATCGGAAAGGAGCAAGAAAAAGTTTCTCTGAAGGGGTACTTAGCTTTAAGTAGAAGACTTCGGTTCTGAAACTCGAAAACGAAAATTTCAGAAGTCTGCCAACCGGCTCTTGCAAACTGCTTCTGCTTCAGGCACCGCACGGCAAGAAAGATTGATGTAATGGCATTGGCTGCATGTTTTATACCCCTGACGACCTGACGTCATGGAAGAAGAGACAGCAACTGACACAGGACCCAAGACTTTGTTAATGAGGCCAACTGAGGGCAACCTGCCAGCAGATTACCCAAATGTAATGACTGCAACAGTGAAACACGAAGAACATCTAGGGGAGTACAGGGAGAGAGTGAATACTGCAGCAGTGCAGGCAAGGACATCTAACTTTATGATAAGGTTTTACACAACTGTACTACATCCTTGCATATGTTTAAGAATACTGTAGCAATGAATGTAAGTGTCAAAGCTCAAGAAGAAACTTGGGAGGAGGAAGGGGCAGAAGAGTTCCCTAAAACAACATGAAGAACTTAACTAGCAAAACCAACCCTAGCTCTAGAGCTACCATCCAACTTGTAGTGCTTGATAAAGGTATGCCAGAAATCCAGGTAGCTGCTTCAAGAACAGAATTAATATCCAAGCCTTCAAAAACTACAAGAAGCCACAGATGTAGTGGAATGAGCCTTAACTGAAAGAGGAAGGCTCTTGCCATGGAATGAGTAACAAAAGGAAACAGCCTTAGAAATCCAAGAAAAAAAAGAGTTTGCTTGGATACAGCAAGTCCCAAATATTTAGGATGAAAAGAAAGAAATAACTAATCATATTTTCTAATAACCTTGGTTATATCTAAATAAACCCCAAGTTGCCTATGCATGTCCAAAGCACACAGCACCCTCTCACTCTCAGTTTGTGGAGAGGGAAAAAAAAGTAGGCAGATTAATAGACTGATTAAGTGAAAGCTCATTAACCACCTTCGGCACAAAAGGGTTAGTGCGCAAGGACAGTCTGTCCTCATGAATATCAAAAAAGGAGGACAAGCCATAAGAGCCTGTAACTCAGATACCCTTCTGGCAGAAGTAAGCTCTAACAAAAGAACAGTGTTCCAGGAACAATGTTGTAAGGAAGCTGAAGCAGCAGGCTCAAAAGGAGCCTGAATCAACTTCTCCAAAACAAAATTAAGATCCCAGGGATGAAGAACAGGCTTCCTGTGAGGTCTACTATTAAGGACACCTTTAAAAAAATTGTTTCCCCTCATATCTAGCAGTTAAAGGAGGAGAAAAAAGTAAACAAGCAGAGACCGCTAATAGGTGGACCTTAATAGAAGAATAAGCCAAACTAGCACTGAGCAATCTGCACAAATGAGAGAATGAAAGGAGAATCTAGAGTAAGTGGGTCCAGGTTACGCGAAAGACACCATAAAGAAACATCCCCTTACAAGAGAATGAGAGGGCATCCACCTTCCATACCAGAGAACTTGAACTGTGGCACAAAACAGAGGAAGTTGTCTGTTCAGAGGGGAGGCAAAAAGATCTACCCGAGGAGTACCCCACTGATGGATAATGTCCAGAAACATGTCGCTGTAACGCAAACATTTGTAGGACTGAGTTATGGACCTGCTCAGAGCGTCTGCCACAGTGTTCTGACCAGAAGGAATATAAATTGTCTGAAGAGTCACTTGACAGCAAGATCCCATACCAGAAGTGCCAACAGGCAAAGATAAGATTTCATTCCTCTCTGCTTGTTGATATACCACATCACTGTGGTACTGTATGTGAACACCCTTAAGAGGCCCTGGAGAAAAAAAGAGAGAGACTGAAAGGCCTGAAAAGCCAGCAGAAGAGCTTTAATCTCTATGACATGGACGTGCTCCTTCTGCCGACAAGGCGACCAGACACACTGGACCTACAGGGAGCCAACAGTCGTCCCCATCCCATGTCTGAGGCATCTGTGAACAATTCCCAAGAGGGAAGAGGGGGACGAAAAGGATCTCTGGATTCAGAGACAACTGCTGAATCCACCAGAGAAGTTACTGTCCAAAACAAGTAAAAGAAGGAACTACAAATTCTAGAGGATGAGCATGTTGAAGCCACATTGACTTCAGAAACCACTGAAACCTTATCATATGAAGTTTGGCCAGAGGGAGCATCAGAATGGTGGATGCCATAAAACCCAGAACGGTCAGAAACTCACTGACAGAAATGGAAGCCAGAGGAAGAACAGTGAAAGAAAGAAATGAGAGTGAAGGCCTTTGGAGGGGGCAGGAATACAAGCACTGGCACCATCTGAATCCAGCAACCCAGAAAAACATGATCCTGAAAAGGATTCTGAGAGGACTTTTAGAAATTTATAGTGAACCGCAGGCTCTGAAGAAGGGATATGGCAAAATGAAGACTTTGCAAAAGGGTCTCTGGAGAGGACACCTGAAGAAACAGGTCATCCAAATAAAATATTTGGATCCCTTGAAGTCTGCAAATAACAATCACTGGAGCAAGGCATTTGGTGAACAACCTTGGGGCAGTAGAAAGGCCAAAGGGCAAAGCAGAAAAATGAAAATGCCAGGAAGCAACAGAGAAACACAAAAATTTCCTAAAAACAGGATTGACTGAAATACAGAGATAAGCATCCTTGAGATCCAGAGACATCATGTAGGCCTGAGGGAGCAACAGGAAACAGAATTAGAAAGGACAATATCTGAAAGGAAGGTACCTTCAGAAAACTGTTTAGATGAGAGGGGTCTAAGAAAAGGTCTCCAAGTGTCCTCTTTTCTGGGCAGTAGAAACATTCTGGAGTACCACCCTTTCCCCCTTGGGACAAGGGCATCTCAAATAGTACCCTGAGACAAGAGATCTTGAAGAATCTCTGGTAAAAACGGAAGTTGTTCCCAAGGAGGCTAAGGAATGCCCATAAAAGGAGGATGGGATTTCCACACCATGAAGTACCCCTGATGAATGAAAAACAGAACCCAAAAATCCTCAGTCTGAAGCCAAAACAAAAAAGAAAGAGGAATGTGGCTGGGAAGAGACGGATAAGTCCCACAGCTCCTGGTTTGTCCAAAAAGGAAGGCTTTGGAGTCCCCAAAAATTAAATAACCTTAGCAGAAGAAGCCCATTTGCCACTCTTCCTATATTTAGTAGAAAGGTGGGATTGCCTACAAACAAAGGCAGGACTTAGCGTGGTAGTTTATCTGAAATTTAGGCAAAGGAGAAACAAACACATGTTTAAGCTCCCATAAGGCCTTACCCTTAACCTGAAGGGATTTAAACCAGCAGCAACTTCCCAAAACAAAAGTTCAGAATCCATCAACTTAGCCTTAATATTATCAAGTAGAAATTGAAGCCTAAGCCAAGAATACCTCCTCATAACTGAACCAGAAACAGTAAACCCTAGAAGAGGCATCTGCTGCATAATAACTACATTTAATAGAATGACAAAAACTTGAGATGAGGTCTCTCACAAGGAAAGAGGAGGAGTTTTACCCTAGATCTGGAAAATTGGAAATAAGTTGGCAGGCCTGAGAAAAAAGAGCCAACACATACGTAGACATATTGGTCTGATAATTCATAGCCCTAAAAAGTTAGGGTAGCAGAAGTGTAAACCTTTTTGCCCAGCCTGTCCATAGTCCTGCTGTCCTTATCAGAGGGCAATAACTTGGGCAAAGGAAGCAACTGAGATAGCTTAGCAGAGGCTACAGACACTACTGAGGGGTCAGCAGCAGGACATTTAAATAAAAAACAACAAACCTCAGCAACCCTATAAAACCTATCAGACTTCTTGGGAGCAGGAGGGAGAGAATCAGGCGCATGAGAGGCATTAGAGAAAGCAACCAAAACAGAAGAAATAGCCACAGGTTTAGGAGAGTCCAACTGCAACAACATACAGTACCACTTATGGATATCAGAGACTGGAGTACAATCCCACTTAAAAAAAAGTCCATCATCCTAACCAGTGTGCCCCCAAAGGAACATCTGGACTAACAGATTCCTCCTCCTCTAACCCATAGACCAAAGGAAAAGGAATTTGAGTAGAATAAATTAGGAATTTGTCAGCAGAATCAGACAACCTTAGAAGAATCCTGGTCTCTAGGCCTTTTAAGAAAAATAGAGGACCAGGAACTGAAGCTCCATAAGGAGGCTTTAAGGACATTAAGGCAGAAAATAATCCCAGAGTAAAAGCCTGCCACTCACTTTGTGGATCCCTAGAAGCAAAAGAAACAGGTTTAATTTTGTGTTTCTTTTTAAGGGAATGTCCTGAGAAGGCTGAGATCCAGGACAACAGTCAAGAACCGTAGCATGAATTTCTTCCCCAACTAAAATCTGAGGAACTCCCCTAGGCTCCTCAGAAAAAAAAATCTACCGTGATTCCCTCTGAACGTCAGAGATGGGACATGCTGCCAGCCAGATCCTCACCAGCCTCCAACACGGTTGTGTCAGAGAAATCTGACAACACAGCTGGACGAGTCTCTGGGTTCATAACCTCAGGAGAAACACCTGTTAGAGGCTGGACAGCAGAAGATTTCAGTCGTACCTTTTTCACCTTCCTCCCCAATGGCTGACCCTTGGGGCAGGAGAATCCTTCCCTATTATCTTTAGTGAGCATCTTAAGATGCTGGTTCTCAAGATACAAGGAAAGGTAAGAAAGTCTACTGGGAAAGGTTTTTGGAACAAACGCCTGATAAACAAAACAAGACATATGGTCACGACAAGCACCTAGGTAAAAAAGACATTTATCGTGGCGGTCTCTATAGGGACTCTATCTCCCACACTGGCATTTACCCCTTCCTGGAAGACATGAACCCCAAGGAACACAAAAAACAAGAAAAAAATCCCCAACAGGGCAGTTATCTTCCTAAAGACAACAAACAGGCACAGAAAGTCACTGAAGAACGAAAATGCGTTCAACTGGCAGAAAACGGATGCAGGTAAACAGACCAATGGTGTAAAAGATACGTACAGACTGGCAGCAAAGAACTTCCAATTCTGGTAGACCTGAACATCACCTTTATGCCCTACATTACATAGGCAGTATATAGTGATGTTCAGTGCATCTTTTAAATTCAGGAGTCTTTGAAAGACTGGCCAGATGTCGGGCTTCCACGGCAGGGAATCCCATATGTTTAAGAATACTGCAACAGAGAATGGAAGGACATCCAATAATATCGCCAATAACAACTCTAAAGACTAATATACATCATAATATTACCACAAACGTTGTCAGGATAGATATTTCTTGCAAAGGATCCCTATCTATGTAAATTTCCTACTTTATGTCAAACAAAGAAGCTACCTACCTCTCTTTTAGGTCAACCTTGATGGCTGGATGGGGATCAGCAAAGTCACTACAGAGTTATCTTCTCAGGCCCACACAGACTGAAGAATCAGGTCTATGTTCAGCAACTGAATTTAAAAAAAAAAAAAAAAAAAAATGCAAACCACGAATTACCGAATGGAAAACAGTGAATTGCAAACGTAGTGAATACTGATAACTTCAAAAAAAAAAAAAGTCATCGAATAGCCAAAGTCTGCCAAGAACCAGGAAGTAACACGATGCATAAGATAAGTGAAGGGAAACCTTTTATAATTGCCCTATTCTCCACTGTAGTACAATCTCATAGCTGATATATATATATATATATATATATATATATATATATATATATATATATATAGTTAGGGGGGTGTGGAGAGCACAGTCCCCTCCTTGGTTGATTGTGTGGGTGATGCTGGTCGACTATGGCCATTTGATGAAGTTTTTTGAAGTTGTTGCTGTTTGCTACATTTACAGTTCGTGCTTTTCTATTTGATAATTCAATGTTTGCGTTTTTTTTTTTTAAATTTGGTAGCAGACTATAGACCTGAAGAATCAACTAGAGGGCACTGCGATAGCTAGGTTTTAAATGGTCTGCTGTACCAATTGCCAAGTACAAATGTATGAACCTATAATCCTACTGTTAATTTCTGCATTTTGGAATCTTTAGTTAATTTTTGGAATTTTTTCCTTAGCAAGCAATCTAATTTCTGCTTTTTGTGACCTGCACTAAGATTTAATACAGAACTAAATTGAAAAACGTCTACCTCATTAATCTAACTCAATTTAGGTGAAGACTCCTTGTATGCTACCTCTGTTGCAAAGCGCTGGAACTCCATTCTAGTCCCTTTGAGACAAATTAAATTATCTGCAGACAGCTAAAACAATACCTAGAAACAAAGCAAGTTAAACTATAAGCACCAGTCTCCACGCTCCAAGAGGAGTAAAACGATCATTTATTGTCAGAATTCCACACACAAACAGTACTGAAAAGTACTTTAAAAACACAAAGACAAGGCAAGTGAATTACTCTTTTACATTAAGCGCTTTTCGTCCGGATATTATCCAGACTTCTTCAGACAATCAGAGTAAATTCAAACCGTGGTTTAAATACCGTTGTCATACAGTGTGAACCTATCAAGTCCATTCTGTTAAAACACTACGAATTTAAAGGTATACACTGCCACTTACATGAGCGTAACTTGAAATTAACATTATCTTAGTTGCAGTACGAAACTAAATATCAACTTAAAAACCACATACTGTATTAATGGGTGTGTTACTTGTCATCTGATATTATAATCTAATTATGTTATACCAAGCGCATCCTATCTAAATCATGTACTTATTCTTTAATACTATATTATACAAGTTGTGCTATCATAAAAAAAACGTTCCTGCTGTCCTAAACGAATGCAATCAGTTTGTATAAACTTTGACTTGGAAACCAGTCTACCTATACTAAAGTTAGTGTAAGGTATAAATAAATAACTCTATGTCTTAAAACTATACTATTAAATTATGTACATCAACATAATATTAAACAACAACAATGTGTCAATACCAAAAAATATATACTATACAAAAATGAAAAATAATAAAATATATAAAATATAATAAAAAATAGCGGTGGTGGTGCTGCGGTAGTGTTGTCGCCTCACAGTTAAGACGTTGCACGTTCGATTCTCAGTTAGAGCGTCTGTGTGTCGACATGCGTGAATGGGCGTCCCTTCGCTGAAGGTTGTGCGTTAGGCCCGGCAAGCCAGTACGTAAAACTCTACTGCCAATCATTAGCAGACCAGAGTTCCGCTGTGGCGACCCCTAACCAGGAAAAGCCAAAAGACAGTTTTATACTACCAATTCTTAAAAATTTATTAAAAATTCTTTATTTATTCTTTATTTATAGAATAAGTACATGATTACATTGTACTTGGCTTTCTGGTTTCTGTTCGTTGTGTTTCTTGAATACCCAACTACCAGACTTTGCTCTTGCTCACTGATACTAACACCTGGCTCTGCCCTTGTTCAACTCTGAAAGTATTATCACATGCAATCCAGGCCAAAATCTGCATGCAAATGTAAGTTAGAACCTTCTAGTCATATTGACTTTACATTTCACATTCACTATATTTCTCCCAATACCACACTCTCTCATTTCATTACCCAGTTCCTTTCTCTTCACTCCCTTCAAATTCATTTTTATCCGTTCTAGATATTAACTACATCACTACTACCACTCGCTGCTTTTCGGTACTGTCAAGCCTAACAGTTCCTTACCAATACTACACTTAAATCGTTCCTCACTGAAGGCAGTATATTCATTAATCCTGTTTTTATGTCAACCATTCTTACTCCTGTACCTATTTCCCCTACTTATCGCATAAATTTTGTGTTTGAAACGCTCTCTCTCAGTGTTTCTTCTGCAAACACTTCTCAAAACCTTAACTCTTTTGTTTACCTCACAACATGTCAATTAATACACTGCAGATTTGTCATCTTACCCACACTTTTCTACTCTATTCCACTTCAATAAATATTTCCACAGTGCAGTTTTAGCCAAATAATGCAATGTTTTCTTCTATTACAATTGTATTCACTGTTTTTATCATGTTCTTTTATAACTTGTACTGTTGAGCTTTTTCTCCCTGTGTCTCCTCTGAAAACAGGATAATCCTATATTCCTAGCTCAGTCAGACTTCCCAACAAAGAAAAGCAAGAAAGCAGGCAAATACATAAATTAAAATTTTGCTGACCTAAAAAAGTAATATTACAGCATAATAACATGCAAAATCTGAATTCAGGCTCTTCTTCAATGTCTTGCCATAATAACTGAAACTATTCTAGTTAAATTGACAAAAAAAAAACAAATGAGATTAAGCTAATTAAGGCTAA
The DNA here is from genome assembly GCF_019279795.1 of Protopterus annectens. Classification (NCBI taxonomy): domain Eukaryota; kingdom Metazoa; phylum Chordata; order Ceratodontiformes; family Protopteridae; genus Protopterus; species Protopterus annectens. The sequence continues at coordinate 387,056,051 of NC_056738.1, forward strand.
AATCATGCTCAACCGAGATGAATCCACCCGACTTCAATCTTGCTGCGCAATACACTGGTCAGAATCTGCCTAAAGTACTGTTTTACCTTAATTTGGATACTTGAAGTCAAGTGGTCCATATATTAAGGCAGTTATCACTTCCTGCTTCATATGTAGGGATTTCAAACAGCAAAACCATGGACTAACTTTCTAAGTAAAATGCCAATCTTAAAGCAGTTCTCAGACTGTGTGGTGACGGTTAATTCATTTGTAAGTTTATTACACAGTGCATTCTGTACATGGTACCCACATAAAAAGTGTTGTGGTGCTGTCTTTTAACCAAATTTCAGAATTGCAGACTCACTACTAGAACTAAAACACATGTAGAGTTTAACTTAGTCCAATGCCACCCCCCATGCACCTTATATCAGACTGGTTTAATGACTGCCAGTGTTCAGTTCAATGGCAGGCAACACCATTTAGTTGATGCTATTTTGCTCCTTTGATCTTTCTCATTTTGTAATACTACCAATTGCTTTGTGCAAATCTCTTACTCCCTTAAGAAATACGATAAATTAAAAAAAAAATCTAGTAACAGAATGTACACCAAAACGCTACTTACTCTCACTTGGCCATTTTCTTTTTCTAACTCTTCTTTCAATTTAATTGGCATTCAGATTATCACAGGCTTGTATGCTGACAGCTTAAAATGACAACTGTTATAGACTCTTCAAACATATACCAAAGACAAAAATCTCTGCTGCTGTACATATAAATGTCAGTAATTTTTCCACCAATTATTCTAACACCACAGCACCTCTCTCAGCCATCCATGTACAATATTCCTGATTTTGCCTTAAGTTTTTGCTCTGTCCCTTCTACAATTCGTGATTTTCTATCTGCCAAATCCTAAAGGATTACAGTTACTAGACAATGCCATTACTGTAACAGCAGAGGTTCTAATAAAACACTGTTGCAGTAGGCTAAACTACATGGGTAATACCACCTGTGGGCTGTCTGGCTCCACAAAGGTAAAGCTGCACTGTGCTATCAGACCACGTGCTCAGACTGTTGAGCTCCAGCCAACTGGAGAGCCAAAAGCTACAGAGCTATGTTTTTACCCAGAAGGGGGGGCAAGAAAGTACAGTTGTGTACACTTATCATAAATGTAGATGTTCGAGTATATCCACTGTTGCAGTCATTACATATGGGTAATTTGCTGGCAGGTTGCCCTCAGTCGGCCTGATTAACAAAGTCTTGGGTCCTGCATCGGTCGCTGTCCCTTCTTCCATGACAACAGGTCGTCAGGAGTATAAAACATGCAGCAGACGCCATTACATCACTTTTTCTTGGCCCAGATGTCAGGTGCCCCCCAAATGGGCATAGATTTTTTTGCCTTACCCCAGAACTATCAGTTGGACAAATTCTGCACAAGAATTCATCACAAAAAAGCTTGGAAAGTGGATAATTCACCTTTCAGTGTATGCTTTTCCCCCCTTCCATCTCTGCTCTCCAAAGTTCTACTAAAAGTCAGAAAGGACAAACCAAATATATATATATAATATATATATATCATTTTTGGTTTGTCCTGTCTGACTTGTATCATTTTTGGTTTGTCCTGTCTGACTTAGTAGAACTTTGGAGAGTTTATATATAAACGGGGCTGGAGGGTGGGTAACTAGGATTGCAACAGTGAATACACTCGAACATCTACATTTATGGCAAGTGTACACAACTGTACTATGTTCTTCATGTTTCACTGTTGCAGTCATTACATTTGGGTAGATTCCCAAAGCTGTGGTTGGGAGGATGGATTTATACAGCATTAGGAGCAGCTATAAGGCCCTGAAGGACAGCAGTTGCAAAGCCAGCTCTGGATTTACAGAAGAGAGGCAAATGGTAATGTTTGGTGAATGTATGAATTGAGCTCCAGGTAGCAGCTTCTAGAATGTCTCTGGTAGGAACCCCTCTGAGAAAGGCTACAGAAATAGATGCAGCCCTAGTGTAATGAGATCCGATCCCCTTGGGGATAGGTTTACCATGGTGCACATAGCAGAAACGAATACAATGGCTTATCCATTTGGAAATAGTCTGCTTTGAAATAGCCTTTCCCTCTGCCCCTGCAGCAAATGCCACCAATAGTTGTGCAGATTTTTTTAGAGATTTTGTCCTGTTTAAGTAAAATCTAATTTGTCATCCAATGAATGCAGAATCCGCTCACCCTTGCTCTGTGGATTGGGAAAGAAAGATGGCAGATGAATGGTCTGATTAAGAGCCACATTGGATACCACCTTAGGCATGAAAGATGGATTGGTCCTGAGAGACACCCTATCCCCATGAAAAATAATGAAAGGCTCCACTGCCATAAGAGCCTGTAATTCAGAAATCCTTATAGCTGAGGTGACTGCTAAAAGGAAAGCCGTTTTCCAGGAGAGAAATTTTAGGTCTGCAGTAGCAGCTGGCTCAAAAGGAGGGAGAGTGAGTTTTTCCAAAAAAAAAACTGAGGTCCCATGCAGGGGTTGGCGCTCTCCTGGGAGGTCTTAAGTTTTTGGCCCCTCTGAGATGCTGCTTTAGCAGAGGATGAGAGAAGGGGGGAGGCTCTGTGTTGTAATGAGCTGAAATGGCAGAGGCATGGATTTTTATGGAAGAAAAATATAAGCCCTTGTGAAGCATCTCAGTTAAGTATTGCAGAATCTGAGGAATATTGGGCATTGCTGTGCTTATTCCTTGTGATTGTTTCCAGGCACAGAATCTTTTCCATTTGTCAGCATAAGATTTTCTAGTACTAGGCCTTCTAGCCTCCAAAATAACACCCATCACATGTTTGCTGAGGGATGCCAAGGGTGAAATTAGAGAATTAGCCACGCTGCAAGATTCAAAGTTTGGAGCTGAGCGTGCAGAATTTGGTAGTTCTGCTGAGAGAGTAGGTAAGGTGTCTGAGGCAGGTGCAACGGAGGAAGGTGTGACACATTGCGCAGGAGTGGGTAACAGTGTTGGCAAGGCCAGTCTGGAGCAATCAGAATCATTTTTGGTTTGTCCTGTCTGACTTTTAGTAGAACTTTGGAGAGCAGAGATGGAGGGGGAAAAGCATACACTGAAAGGTGAATTATCCACTTTCCAAGCTTTTTTGTGATGAATTCTTGTGCAGAATTTGTCCAACTGATAGTTCTGGGGTAAGGCAAAAAGATCTATGCCTGGACTACCCCATTTGCATGTCAACACGTTGTAAATTTGTGGTTCCAGTTTCCATTTGTGTGGGTCCATAAGATTTCTGCTTAGTTCGTCTGCCAGAGTATTGAGCTTTCCTGGCAGGAATTGAGCTTGTAGTTGTATTTGGTAAGTCAAGGCCATGTTCCACAATGCCATGGCTAGTCTGCAAAGGGGGTAAGAATGTGTACCCCCCTGCTTGTTTATGTACCACATAACTGTGGTGTTGTCTGTCTTCATCATTAATTATCCTGGATGAAGGTAGTCCTTGAAGGCTGTCGGTGCATTCTGTATAGCTAGCATCCATTTCTGATTGACATGAAGGTGCATTTGATTTGGGCTCCATTTGCCCTGAATGCACTTTCCTGTCAGTTGGGCCCCCCCCAAGCATAATCTGATGAGTCTGTAGTTAGGGTTTGGGTGGCAGGGGGTGGAGTGAATGGCAGTCGCTTGTTTTGGTGGCAGGCCTCTGCCCACCATAGGAACTCTAGGTGCAGGCAAGGTATGATAGGAATTGTTTCCAGGCTGTGACAATGTTGACTCCATAAACTTTTTAAGTACCACTGAAGTTTCCTCGTATGAAGTCTTGCATATGAAATTGCATATGAAATTAGAAGAATGCAAGAGGCCATGAACCCCAAGGCTTGCAAAATTTGTCTTGCAGATAGCAGGGTTTTTGTGGCCACCTGTTTGAAATAAGTCAACAATTGAATTTGCATTTCTGGCGCTAGGCAAGTCATCTGGGCAGTTGTACTCAAGGTTGCACCCAGGAATGTAATTTTTTGTAAGGGTACCAGTTGTGATTTCTTTTCATTTATGGTGTACCCTAGACAAGTTAGAACCCTTTTTACAAACGTCAGATGCTTTAGGAGAATGTCCTTGTTTTCTGCCTGAATTAGACAATCGTCCAGGTATGGATATATTTGAATATTTCTTTGCCTGCAAAATGCAGTTACTGGAGCCAGGCACTTTCTGAAGACCCTGGGCGCAGTAGATAAGCCAAAGGGCAGTGCAGAGAACTGGTAATGCAAGTAGCCTTCTTTGAAGCGGAGGTATCTTCTGCAAGATTCCGTGATCGGGATATGCAGGTAAGCCTCTTTTAAGCCTAGAGTTACCAACCAGGCATCTTTGCCTAGCACAGAGTGTAACTGTTGAAGAGTCAGCATCTTGAATTTTAGAAGGTCCAGAAATGTGTTTAGAGTGGATAAGTCCAGAATTGGACGCCATGATTTGTCTTTTCTGGGTACCAGGAAAAGTCTTTAATAGAAACCTTGTCCCTTTTCCTCTTCTGGTACTGGTTGAATAGCCCCCATGTTCATGAGGGACAGAACTTGTTTCTGGGCCTCTGCCCACTGAGTTGGGGGCAGGTCTCCGTTTGGGATTGGCAACGTGTGGAAATTAAATCTGTATCCCTGGGATACTATATATAAAACCCATTTGTCCTGGGTAATAAGTTGCCAGTTTCGTGAATGAAGTGCCAGTTTTCCCCCAAAAAGGGGGGCTAAAAGGTAAGTGCTTGGTGATTGTAGAGGGAAGTCACTGAGACCGTTTACCATAGAGAGGTGCCTTGCTGTTTCCAGATTTGGAGGTGGAGGCACCCTATTGTTTTGTTCTAAAAGTTCCTTGTGATTGAAACCTGGAGCCTTTGAAATGTCTGGATTTGACTTGAGAGGCTCTCAAAGGGACTAGAAAGGTCCAGTTTTTAGTAGGCCAGTGCCTACTAAATCTTGGAGGTTGCACTTGTAAGAAATCTTTCACAGTTTGCATAGAATTAGCTTTATCTTCAATCTTTTTTTAACACTTCTTCAGCCTCATTACCAAAGAGACGGTCCTGTTGTAAAGGAGCATCAAACAATTTTGCCTTAACATGGTCAGGCAGAGTTTGCTCTTTGAGCCAAGCATGCCTTCTTAGCACAGACCCAGTTACAGCAGCCGTGCAAGAGGCCTCCAAGGAATCAAAACCACATTGCAAAGTATGTTTTCCAACTTGTTCAGCTGAATGTAATAAATCCTGTAAATCTTTATTTTCCACACAGTCAGAAATTAACATAATTTTCTGTTTAAGTAGTCCCATGATATGCTGTTGATATTTAAGCATATGAAACTGACAGTTTAAAGCCCTGATTGCCAAGGTTGCAGAAGTGTAAACCTTCTTACCCCATCTATCCAGCGCCCTGGAATCTCTATCAGAAGGGGTAGGATTTTTAGCAGTAGAGGCCTTCATGCCCTTGAGACCCTGAGAAATGGTTTCAGGATCAGCAATAGGATTTTTGAAAAGGAATTTGTGGGAGTCAGGAACCCTGTAGCATCTGCCTGGCTTACAAGGAGCCGGGGGCAGAGAATAAGAAGCCATACTAGATTCTGAAAAAACATCATCAACAAGGTCTAGAACAGGAGGTATAGCCAAAGGCCTATGCTGAGGAAGAAGAAAATCCCCAAGTCTCTTTTTAGATTCAGAGAAATCCCGACTTTCCCAGTGGAAATGTTCCTTTAAGGTATGTAAAGTTGTAAAGTTTCACCAAAAGTAGAATCCTCAGGGGGAGAAGCAGAAGGAATGGAATATTCTGCATCAGAGTCCTCATACGTAGGTATAGACAAATCCTGTTCATTAGAAGAGTCAGAAAAAATAGAATCCTGTTCAGAAGATTCATAATCAATGTCTTGCCTAGGCCTCTTAGGAGGGGGTTGGCTACCCCCTGATCAGAGTAATTAAATCTTCAGCTATTTTGATCATTTGTTTTTTAGGCATAGGGGCCTGCACATGTGGCCCAGGCATTGGTTTTTTTAGACATAGATTTAGATTTTGGCCTTAGTTTTGAAGATGGCATCGGTTTAACATACAAATCTGTAGGCCTGAAAACACCCTCAGAAGCCGGTGCCTGCACAGTGGCTCCAGACCCATCTAAGGTAGAGACCATCTGCGGGTTCCATAATTGAAGCATCTCACAGCATACCGGAATCCAAATGGGTCTCAGTAGAGGCCTGTGAATTAGAAGTAGCGGGTAACAGGGGCTGCAAAAGGACCTCACTGAGTACCGGTGAACTGGTGACTGGCTTAGGAGAAGCATCGTTGTTAGTTTTGGACCTAGACTGTTTGTTTCTGTCTTTTTCTTTGCGTTTTTTTTAGGTATTCCAGTAGTCGGATTGCTAACCGATGACATTTCTGGATAATTAAATCTTGAGCCAAAATATTTAGATGCAAAAATATACCGACATTTAATCGTGCGTTGATTAAATTTAGCACAAAACCAACAGCAAGGTACGTTGTGGTCAGGGCCTAGGCAAGGAATACAGTACAAATGAAAATCCTTATGAGGTATTTGCTTCCCACAAGTAATGCAAGTATTAACATTTACTGACATCGGTAAGGAGCAAGAAAAAGTTTACCAATGGGGTACTTAGCTTTTAGTTGAAGACTTTGGTTCTGAAACGCGAAAAAGAAAATTTTAGAAGTTGACCGACCGGCACTTGTGAACTGCTTCTGTTTTGGGCACCGCACAGCAAGAAAGACTGATGTAATGGTGTCGGCTGCATGTTTTATACCCCTGACGTCATGGAAGAAGGGAGAGCAACCGACGCAGGACCCAAGACTTTGTTAATCAGGCCTACTGAGGGCAACCTGCTAGCAGATTACCCAAATGTAATGACTGCAACAGTGAAACATGAAGAACATCCCAGAATGAATAATGCTAGGAAGTGCCCAAACCATAGCAGCACAAAAAGAACCTAAGCAAGAAAAGGGAGCTGGAGGAGATGAGAGGCTACTGCAACAGTGACTTATTGGAAAATCTACTGTTATGGTAAATTTACTTGCACAAATGTCCAATTCATAGGAGGTTACTAGGCTAATGACCCTAGGGCCTTTACAAGCCTACCCATGTAAAAAATAAATAAATAAAAAATGCACCCTAGTTGCCCATAGTTATGATGGTCATAGCTTGCAGAGCAATTCTATATTCAGCACAAACTGCCTCTGTCCATGAGGGACATAGGTGCCACCAGCAGGGTGAACTTATGGTTACCTATCCAATTGACCAGGCTGAGCTTAAATAGGGCCACTGAGGAACTCTGCTTCACATGAAGTGGGAGCTTGTTCCATAGAAGCGGCAATCTCTGAGAGACATCTGTCTCTCCCACATATTCCATTAACGTCATAAGCTAGGTTGAGATCCTTGGAGTAAGTGACGCACATCCACAAGTCAAATGGGAGAAGAATTTCCTACTGCTCTGTAGGCCAGGCACAGGTCACCTCTCAGCAGCCTGTACGCCACAGAGTACAGCAACAGAGTTTTCAGTCTTTCCATGTAGGTCATGTTTTGGAGGCCCTGAACTTTCTTGGTTAGAAACCTCTGTGGTCTCTCCAGCTGCTGCAGGTGTCTGGTGAGGTACATACACACGGGAGCATTGTACTCAATTAGTGGTTTGATCAGGGCAGAGTTATGACCTCCTTGATCTTGGATGTGATGCCCTTATTTATGAGATGTGCAGTGTAGAAGGCTTTCCTTACCACTATGGACACATGGTGACTGAAGTTTAGATTGCTATCAACCTTGTGTTCCCAAGTTTCACACCATTGGGTTTGAGCTTAGAGGGAGTGCTATCCATATCGCAATTAGCAGGGGCTATGTCTTTGCTAAAGGGAATAAATGAGGCATTTTTTGCGTTTAGGTTTAGTCTGTGGCTTTGACACCAATCATTTGTGTCATTTCCCACTGTAATACGTTGACAGTGCTGGGGGACAATGATTGTTCCAAATTTACAATCATCTGCAAACTTGGTAAGCCACAGGCCATCTACTTTTGCCTGGACTTCAGAGAAAGATTCCAAACGGCAGAGGACCTAGTACAGATTCTTGCGGTACACCACTGGTAACTGGTCTACTGGTGGAAGTGGACTCCTCAGTTATGAATGCACACTGTCAAATCAGTGAGCCGGTTTGCTACCCATCTACAGGGTTAACCCCAGCTGGGAGAGTTTCTCAATGATCCCTCAGGGGGGGGAACTGTGTCACACACCTTGGTTAAATCAAAATAGGCGGTATATACTGCTTTCCCCACATCCATGGCTTTGATGACATTGTCAAAGAAGCCCACCAGGTTTAATAAGCAAGATCTACCCTTGCAAAAGCTAATATGGGTCGGGTCAGAGTTTGAAGGTCACCTTTGTTCTGGTTGATAAGGTCCAGGATGATTCTTTCCATGGCCTTGCAGATATGGCTGGTCACGCTACAGGGTCTATAGTTCCCAAGGTCGGTTGATGGACTCCCTTTGTGCAAGGGGATTACCGTTGCTGTTCTCCACTCCGTCTGCAAAAAAACAGTGCTCAGGCTGTGGTTAGAGAGATTGCCAAGTGCTTCCGCTAGATCTGATTTTAGACTGTTTAGTAAACTGTCTGGAGTGTTACCTGGTCTCATACAGGCCATAGGTTTGGCCTTGGAGAGTACGTGCATGATCCGTTCTTTGGATGCTCGGTAGAGGACTGGTGTCAGGAATGCTATGGGGTGTGGCAGGTGGTAAAGTTATCACCAAATCTGTCAACTAGCAGGTTGGCAATTTCTTCAGGTTCAGTGTGAGTGGCGCCATCCACTAAAAGTTTGGCACACAGCTGGGCATTCCCTTTTAGGCTTCGGATGTAGCTAAAGAATGCCTTACGATTGGCTTTAGCTAGAGATGCAAATTTAGTCTCGTAACTGAGGACTTCTCTTTCTCATTTGATTGTTTAAGCTGTGTAGGGTAATCCTCCTTTGCCGAGTAAGTTCCCTCTTATTCTTAGATATCAGGTTCTTTCTTTTGCTATACAACTTATATTTGAAGTCCGCCACGGTGGCTTGTTGTTTTTCGAAAGGACCTGATTTTAGTCCTGTCAGGTACAGCAGAGTCAACACATTTGTTTAATTGGCTATATAGGGTATTTGTGTACGCCTCTGTATAGGAACTGTTGTTAGCTGCGTTAGCAGGGGCTTTGAAACCTTTTATGCATTGCTTAGACAGCTACAGTTTGCTTTGGAGAAATGTTTCAGTTTTTTTACTCCTGTGGGGGTGTCAGGTTTGACCTTTATTTCAAATGAGACAGATTTATCATCTGACTTAACTGGGGAGGGCAACAAACTGAGGTAGTACAGTGATCCCTGATCCTCCCCATGTTGGAGAGTACCAGGTCTAGGACATTTGAGCCTCATATCGGACAGTACCAGGTCTCGGACATTTGAGCCCCTGTGGTGGTGGTGCAGACCAACTGTTCCAGGGCATATGAATTAAAGTTCAGGAACCTCAAAATGATAATGTTTGTGCGCATGTATACTGCCCAATTAATGGATTTGTAGTTGAAGTCTCCCTTGACCACGGTGTTCAGCTGTATGTTGAACGACTCTGGAAAGTCCAGGTAAGTGGTGTGTTTCTCCTGGTTCATGGTGGGGACCATGATGTGGTAGGGTATTTTACTTATAGTTATTTGGACCTGGAGTAGCAAAAGAGAGTCGTACTGTTTTACCACTCTTGGTGTATCTGGAGACGATACACCTCCACTTTTGGTTCTTTCATGCTCATTTTGGAGTCTGACCATGTGAAAGGCATTGTAGCCTTGTACGACCGGGGTGATCTCTGCAGTCTTGAACCAAGTTTTAGTAACTGCACGGATATCAGCATCTTACAAGTTGAGGAGTGCTTCAAAGGAGTGCAGTTTATTGCTTAGGCTCCTAGCATTAAGCAGCACAACCTTGAGTTTGTCTATAGTGAATTATTTTGTGTTGGAAGTTTTTTTATTTTAACATAGCCTAAAAAAGGCACTATGGGGGAGGCAAGTATCTTTGCCAGTATCCAAAAGTCTTGAGGAGACTGGTGAAGGCCATCTCTAGGAAAGCATAGTGGTCTGTCGACCATGTCTTCCCAAGCTTGACAGATACCGGATCCCCTTGGAGTGACACCAGAAACTAAGCCAATAGTTGAAATCAATCATTTTTTGTGTCTGTACTGTGACATCATCCTAGGTGAAGGTAGAATGCTGCTTAGGTCTAGGGATACACCTGTCTGGAACACAATCTGACAGTTCCATCATGTCTCTCTTCATATAGTCCCGACAGCTACATTTCAAGTAATTCACTCCAACTTGTACTATAACAGTAATTGTTGCCGTTTGACTTGACAGATCCTGACAGCTGACCGTGACCTTCTTGTCCAACCTGGTGAGGAGAACATCTGTTTGTCTCACTACCAAGTCGCCCATGATCAGGACATTTGGTTTTGAGGCATTTTGCCTTAGGGGCTTAATTGTTGCACGGTGGGTAATCGTGAATTCTGTTCATGTACCAGTATGTGTGGGTTACTTACGCTTGGGAGGTCTCTGGTCTTTTGGCAGGATCTTGGTTAAGTACCTCCGCATATGTGGGTTTGTGTCTTGATTTTATCTTGTGTAAGAGAAGATGTGTGTGTGCTAACAACTTGTTTGATGTCTTGTTTATTGTTAGGTGAGAGGACGGATTCAAGTTTATAAGTACAGTTACATTTTTGACATGGCTTGCCGGACTCCACATGGGTGTTGGTAGAAGCCTGCGACTCTTAAGACAGTGGGTATCAGGGGCTGCAAAGGTGCATCACTGAGTACCGGCAAACCGGCGCCCAGCTTAAGAGAAGCTTCATCGTCGGTTTTGGATCTCGACTGCCTTTCTCTGTCCTTTTCTTTGTGTTTTTTTATGTACTCCGGTAGTTGGATAGCTATCCGATGACATTTCTGGGTAGTTAAATCTGTTTCCAAAATACTTTGATGCAAAAATATACCAAACGCTTAATAGTGCATTGGTTAAATCTAGCACAAAAACCGACAGTCAGGCACATTGTGATCAGGGCCTAAGCAAGAAATACAGTATAAATGGAAATCCTTATGAGGTATTTGCTTCCCACAAGTAATGAAATTAACTTTTTCTGACATCGGTAAAAAGCAAGAAAAAAGTTTCCCCAACAGGGTACTTGGCTTTAGTGAAGACTTCGGTTCTGAAACTCAACTCGAATATTTCAGTAGTCGGCCGACCAGCACTTGCGAAATGCTTCTGCTTCGGGCACCGCATGGCAAGAAAGACTAAAGAAAATGGTGTCGGCCACATGTTTTATACCCCTGACGACCTGACGTTATGGAAGAGAATACAGCAACCGACGCAGGACCCAAGACTTTGGAATTCAGGCCGACTGAGGGCAACCCACCAGCAGATTACCCAAATGTAATGACTGCAACAGTGAAACACGAAGAACATCTTGTTTGATGTCTTGTTTAATGTTAGGTGAGAGTGAAGTTTCATAGTACAGTTACATTTCTGACATACTACATTTGTTTGCATTAGGAGCAGGTGGCTGTCAGTACATATAAGGCAACTGCTACATTGCCACATTATGCTCATTTCAATCAGGCTGGCTGGAGAAATGTTGGGAAACTGACTGCCCATAGTAGCAAGTAATTTGTAAGTACTAGTTTGTGACAGGGCAAATTAAATCAACTATTGCTCTGGGATTAAGAAGGGGATTTAATTCTATAGAAGATCAGGGATGAAAAAGTGGGGAAACACTGCTCAGTGCTCAGCTGAGATGCCTACAGTGCAGAAGTGCACAGCTGACTTGTCCAAAGAGCAGCAGGGAAGCCTAAGAGAGTTTCGGGGGTGGGGTATTTCTGGGCGTTTGCATCCGTACAAGGCACCACTAACCCCCATTGTGTGGTTCACAGCTACTCATAAATGTGAAGCTTGTATACAGGCAAAATTAACAGTTTTTAAACTAGTCTGCGATAGGAAATCACACAATGGTCCTTTTTTCAGCACTCCCCAGCTTAGACAATGCTATATCCACACACTTCTGCCACAAGTGTGTAGGGGAGTCCTTCTTAATGTAAGATGGCTGGATTTCAGTTCAAGTTCATGAAAAAACAGGTTAGACTCAGCAAGTCTGGATCTAGTCCATGCTAATCTAAAGCAATATTTTAGTGCAAAACAAGTGCATGTAATAACCAGGCACAAACTGTAAAAGCAGTCAAAAAGGCACAAATTAAATGCATTAAAAAAACATAAAATACAGACGAAAAAGTGCTGATCAAACTCAAGGTAGGCTTAACTTCTTAGCTTTAGATGGTTTGGATTCAACCCAAAACACTTTGGACCTCTGGTAAAGGACACCAAACACAGATCAGCTCCAATTGCCCTTTCCTCTTACCTTCATTGCATACAAACTGCTGATTAGCTTTCCTGAAGGTCCTAGTTTTTATAAGTAGTATCCAAGCTGCTTATGGACGTCCAGAGAGAGAGAAGAATCTTTTCTCCTTTTTGCTTCTTTTGTTTGGGAAAGAAGAATGGGAGATTAGCTTAAAGCTAAGTAAACGGAGATGACTTTAGGCAGAAGGGTAGGATCTGATCTTAATGAAACCCCGCCTTTGCAAAAAAATTAGGTAGGGTTGACTCACCATAAGTGCTAGTAAATCAGACACTCTCCTAGCAAATCAGTGACGGATTTAGGCATGGGAGAAGGGGTGCCCCTTTTTCAACCTTTTTTTTTTGGAAGTCACAGTCGATCTTTCCCGAAGAATCCTGTCACCAACATGCCAAATCAAATACATCGAGGTTGCAGTCAGATTTTTTTTTTTTTTTAAAAACATTTATAATGGTCCTCCAACTGCATCTCCCCTTGTAATTTAGGCACATTGGTGAGAGCTGTCAGTAATCGTTGTGTAAGCGGTTGTCAGAAAACAAACAATCTTGTTCAATCTTAATACTAGCTGGACAAATTGTCATTTGAAACGACTTTATAACTACTGATACTGGAGTGATCTGCTTTGAGGTAATGTGCTAATTCTTTTGACACCAATTTTCAAGGCACCAAAGAAACGAGGTACAAATAGCAATCCTTATGTGCTAGAAGAATGGAATCAGACCCATTCTCAAAAATCAAGACTATTTAATTTCCAAAGTTATTTCAATATCCAGCATGTAAAGTAGGCATACCCCCAAATGTCACAAATGTGCTAGGCTGTCCAGCATCCCTTAAACTCAAACGTTAAGTCCAGTGGTTATGTTCTCACCATGTTGTTACTCCTACCGGGGAATAATTTAACCTTTGAGATGGCTCACATCAACACTACCCCTCATTCCCCAACAGTTTCTAGAACAGAGTCTGCAGTCGGCCCCTGCGTCTTTACCGAGAGGGGGCAGAGGAGGGAAACAGAGACTGAAGGAGTGGGGACCAAGAGAAGGTAAGCTGTCACCAGGGACTGAGTGACTCTACTGGCATTAAGCAACTAAGGGAGACCTGAAAGGAGATGTTGAACACTGACATTTGTCATTGTTAAGACTCAACTTAAGAGACAGGTGTGTCGAATACCACATGTATTCTGACGTCAATTAAATGCTAGCCCATATAGCTGGATTTTTTAACCCATTCATCTAAAATCATTCACAGTTACTTATTCCATCTCTTAAGACAGTTGTAAAAGTTTTGCATTTGACACGGACACAGACAAGCATACACACGCGCCCATGTGCCACCAATTGTCACCATTAAATCAGTTTATTTCACTTTGTTTCAAATTGCTGCAGTTCCTTTCTGTTTAATTTTCTGTGGTTCAGGTTCCCTATATCAGACAATTTTCAAATCCTCATTCTGGAAAAAAATGCTTCATTCAGATTAGGTGGTGAAGCACACTTCAGCATGTTAACTGTGACAGACCCCAGCACAGCACCATATTCAAAACTTGCATTTTAAAAAAAATATCAATTTAGTTAAGTGCTTGCTTTGCTATTTCTGTCCTAAAGTGCCATTAAATTCTATTAGTAATAGCATGTCTGATATCCAACTAAATTCCTTATTATATTGTCTATTCCGCTAGTGTTGGACTAGCGAGTAGTCCTTATTGCTTCCTGGTGCCGTGATTTGTTTGATGTCTGATATAATCTTACGACTTCAATTGATCTGAGCACATTAACGAACAAGTTGAATGACTGAATGAGGAAATGCCTTTAGATGACCCGTAAATCCAATTGTCAAGTCTTATGCATTTATTTTGCATCATCTTGTTTTGCTTTGCTTCTTTCCCAGAAGAGAGCTACAGCAATTCCCTGCAGGTCACGAGAGTCTCCAGTTTATAAAGCGACTTGGTTAGCATAAAAATGGTTAAGGGGTTCAATTCCTAATCAGGGAGTTTCAGCTCTACTGTACGTTTCTATATTTTGGGTATGTCTACCTGTGGAATAAATGTACTTACACAAGGAAGGCGATGCATGGGGGGGGTGTTACTGTCCTTAAAATAGGAATGTGTCAGCCTCTGCATATTTAAAGGTTAACATGGAAAGAAGAATACACAAAACAGCTGGATTGATATCATTTTTAGGGTATTGGTTTCATATAGGACTTAGGTTCATAGGTTCATAGGTTCATACTAGGCTATCTGCCCGAGGGCATTTATAAGCCTAGCCCATTGTTTTGTGGCTTACGCCACCCCTTTAGTATGGGGAACTATACCCATTATTTTGCTGTGCCTCTGTCGAGCAGTGACACTGAGGTAATTCCTGGGGTATATCTGCGATCTCCCATCCATTGGTCAAGATTTCTCTTGAACAAGGCCAGCGAGGTGCTCTGCCTCACATGTACCGGGATTTTGTTCCACAGCATAGGGAGTCTTTGGGTGATGAATCTATCCCTCCAGCACGTCCTATTAATAGCCATGTCGAGGTTTAAGTCTCCGCCCTTGTGGCTCTGATGGATCTAGATTTTTGAGGTGAAGCATATTCATCAAATCTGGGTTTGACATGGCCTTGTATGTTAGGCAAAGGTCACCTCTGAGCAAGCGGTAAGCGACTGAATAGAGCTGGAGTTCTTTCAGTCGGGCAGCATAGGACAGATTTTTGAGACCCTTTATCCTTTTGGTGAGGAACTTTTGTGGCCTCTCCAGCTGCTGCAAGTGTCGGGTCAGATACATTCCGAATGGGGCATTGTACTCAATCATTGGTCTGATGAGTGATGAGTAAAGGGAGACTATGACCTCCCTTGATCTAGATGAGAATCCCTTCATGATAAGGTGGGCAATGTAGAAGGACTTCCTAACTACTTTAGCTACATGGGTGTCGAATGACAGACTACTATCAACCTGGGTTGATAGTTATCAGTTAAGCAGTTAAAACCAAATAAATGTAAGCTGCCTTCATTCAACAGAGTGTAAAATGAAATAAGTACTTTGTTTGCAGTTGTCCTTAAGTTAAATTGCATGTTTCAGAACCATAGAAAAGATAATGGATGACCCTTACCAGTAGTCAAAACATTAACACTGTACAACACCCAACTGTGGTAATGCATCGAACTGTAATACAGACACAATCTAAACAGCCTCAACTTTTCCATAGTCTGAACCAAGGGGTTGGAAATGCATGCACTGAAAGACAAATGGAATATTTAATGTCCTAAATGTGAAATACCTAATGCATAAGAAATTTAGAAATTAATTGTAAAGGTAATACCTTGGTATTGTTTTCAGATTATCACACACACATACACCCTCTGAAAACCACAGGATTTACAGGGTTGTTTAGCTGTTTATTTGGGAAAAGTTGCTTAAAATGTAAGGGATGGTCGTCTAAGGGCATGAGAGAAATGAGCGTTATGGCTTCATTAGAAGCCAACCACAACTCTCAACTTCATAGTACAAGAAATCTGGACAAAGCCTAAAATAACAGGGGACAAAAGCCCAAAAATAAGGACAGATTTTAAATATTGTTCTTAGAAACTTAGAAAGTTGTTAGAACAACAACAATTTTGTTAGTATGCATTTTCTGAAGGATATAAAGTCTGAAACTCAAATGTATGTAATTATTTAGTGACTTCAGTCCTCAGTAATTTGCCTGGGAAAACAGCACAAATTGTATGATGAACAGACCAAAAATATGATGCGAAAATCTGGACAGTTGTGAGGTGTGATGCCAACAACTGTTTCTGTGCCTTGTGTACTGCTAATGCATGTGTTTGTGCTGTGTGGTATGCATGTGTGTTTGAATGCAGAAGGAGATAAAACACCCCAAGTGCCTGTGGATTGTTCAGAGGACAAGTACCAGGTAGGTAGAGCAAGTAATCTATGATTTTAGGAATGTTAAAGCACACAGGTTCTCCTGGCAGCTTTCTGTAGTCTTTAACTCACCACGAGTAGTGACTTCCTTACTTCTCCCCTTAAGCGCACTTTTAAATTTAGTGTGTGTGTGTGTGTAATTCCCATTCTTATTTTGTCAGGGTCTCACATTAATAGTACTAATATTTTAAAGGGGTCTCTGACTACGTCTGGTTTTGTCCCAGAGTCTTTCTTTTTTGCCTCGATTTGTGGCTGGAGCTTAAAACAATAGTAGACAAAAAAAAAAGCTGCAATGGGTTTTCCATCCAAGCAACAAGTATCATACGCAGCAACACAGCTCTCAACCTTCCTTTTTCATAGTGTAGAACAAGTGAGTAAATGTGGAATACTTGAAGGAAATAAAAGTATGGTTAAATGTGTTACGTTATACTTGCAAAAATTATGTTGATGAATTAATACAATTCAGAATTATTTACTTTTTAAAACTTAATTCATGACATACCTTTTCAGTATGAAACAGCAAGGGACATGAACTTTTTAAAACTCAAAATGCATCTTGGCCCTCGCTACTTAAGTATCTGTGAATCGTGCAAGATTATGTTTTTTTCAGAAATAGCTTTATTGTCTGGCTGTGCATCCTGCCAGTATCTGCTTTAGTAATAGTCCAAAGTTGTCTCCCCTTTACTATGGAATATGTTTGTTTCCATTTATACCATTACTATGTAATCTCTGACCATTATCTTAAAGAACTCTTTTTTCACTGTGCACTCTGCCTCCTTCAGCTTTCTTTTCTAACTTGCCTTAAAATAAGATTCCTTGTCCCTTTTTTCCCCATTCTGTTTTTCTGCACGTATATAACTGATTAGTATTGTTTACCTAATAAATACCTTATGGTAGGTGTTTGTTTAGATTCAGACTTTATAGGAATTATTATATGCATCTACTGCCTTATCAGGAGAGGTTATGAGTTACCTGGTTATAATGTACTTGAACTTTGATTGCTTCTAACATTTTATGATGTAATGGGCTAAGAATATCATGATTTTTAAACCCTTAAGATTTTTTTCATGCATTGTACTTCCTAAATCATGTCATATCCACTACTCCTTTGGCTATACTACATATTTTCTCTGGCTTAGGTTATAGGCTCATTGTGTATGATGCTATTTCCAAACTAAGATGGCATCTAGGACAGTGTTAAGAGGCTCATTTTGGGATTGTGGGACAAGTGGCAAGTGACAGGTGATCCGTTAGTTATAGAGTGGTCATAGGATCGTAATGGAGCAAAGTGGTAGGCAACAGACAACAGAACTAGCTTGTTTATAAAACTGCTTGTTTGTTTTCAGGTGATCAGTGTTTTTTCCCGGACAACAGTTTGTCATAATTGCAGTTTTAATAATTGCCCATGTTGTAGGGACTGTTGTGCTTTCAGGTGGTGTTAAACGTGAAACGTAACCAAGGGTATATGGAACATATGATAAAGCCTTTTTAAATAGTTGTAGTAGCATGGGGAATTGTGGAGCTGGACTGGGAATTTGTTACAGTGTTGCTGCCAAATACTAGATTGCAGCTGGTAATTTCTGGTTTGATGGGTCAAAGAGGACAAATTTATGATTTGTCTATATAGTGTAAATTGGCGTGTGTTTTAGCAGTGGAAATTGCAAATGACACTGTCCTGTATTTTGCTTGCTTTCACAGTTTGTACCAGTTATGTTGTTTACTGAGGCACAAATCACAAGTTGTACGTGTTGTGAATGGCCTACTGCGCTTTCTTGCTTAAACCAATAAAGTTAAGTAGGGTCATTGTTGCGAGGCAAGGTGAATGCTGGGGCTAAGTATTACCAAAGTTTATATCATGTGCCCAAAGTATTCCTTTTTACCCTATGATCTCTGTATCAGTTTGGTTTGGCAGTTTATTAGTGAGGGTGACAGGGTGCGGCACTGTGAAGAAATTAAAACTAATGTTTATGGACAGCCTGATCCTTATTATTCTTTTTATAGCGAAAACGAAGCTCAACATGTAGGAGGTACATAAAAACAAATGTTAGCAAGTCAGATAACCAAAAGTGTTTTATACCTCTACAATTCAACAAGCTGAAATGTATAGAAATAGTATCACTCAGGGAGGTTTGGTCTAGGAAAGTGACTTTGTGGAGATACTGTTACTATCTTCAGGATTAAACTTGTAACATTACTTTTGCTAAAATTAAGGTTCATAGTAGTGCTCTACAAAGATCTATTGTCAGATGTCATTTTATATCAGGTTTAAAAAAGTGCAATTTTTCATTTTGCTAACTATAGGATTTTCTCATGCACTGTCTTCATTTTGAAAGTTCACTTTCTAAGTTTGGTGAATAATGAACATGCTGTTCATACTAACGGAGTTTAGTTCAGCTCTTTTTCACTCATAGCAGTGCTTATATTAATTGAATTGATATGCATTATTTCATTTCTTTATGTTTTATATACTAAAAGCATGGTTCGCCTTTTACCTTTATCATGGTAGAGTGGTGCTGATTTTTGTACATTTATTTGATTGCTTGTTTGTTCATTTATTTACATCTGTTAACTAGCGTAGGGATCCGATTCTTGTACATCATTTTCAGGCTCATTCTCTGAGTGTAGATATGGGAAAAGGAGAAGCAATAGTAAGTATACAAAATTTTACAGAAGAGACATGACACTTGCATGTTTATAAGATGTACAGCGTAATTTCAGCAATGGTGTCCAAAGATTTACTACATGAAGCATGTTGTGTGGCCATGTATGGAAAACAGTAGCTGGCGTATGAGAATAATATAGGTAACACATCACCCAGGCAATGGGTTTGAAATAATGGTTTAAGTCTTTGCCTCATAGACATAAGGTACAGTTTGATTTATTGAACAGGTTCAAAATTACCCTTCTGGGCAGTTAGGTTCTATCACATACAAACATATACAGTATGTACATAGTAGACACAGTGTACCTCCCACAAAAGACCAGTCAACATGTGTCAGTTACACTTTTTTGTATTTTAAATTTTCACCTACTGGTAAGGCAGAAGCTGCATATCTAAATTGGGTTAGAATGTGAGGTAAGAGTAGAGTAAAGTGGAGGGAGGAGTGGGTTGATGTAGAGTATATATAGCAAGAATATTAAGGTGGGTGGTCCATATATGGAGAAGGGGTTGGAACTGTAGGTGGGGTTCTGAAGTGATTGCCAAGAAACTATAGGTGGGGTAATGCAGTGTTAAGAACGTACAGAAAGCTGCAGCTCTTTTTTATTTGTTTTATACTTCTGTTAATTGGGAAAGAGAGTGGAAAATCCTTTTTTAGTGTATGCCTGGGGAGAAAAGCTCCACAAGATACAGAGAGAAAGTAACACACATGCATATAAAAGTGCCATCATTGTTTTTAAGTAAAAATGTAGTAAACCTGTTAATTGAACTAACATTTTATAAAAAACTGCAGCTGTGGCTTTTGGTGACATGTATTATGAATACAACACAAACATTTGTAGAATAAGTCTGCACATCTTCCAAACAGCAAACGGCAAGTATCACACAGCAATTGAACAAGTGAAATTCTAGTTTGCAGTCAAGGCGTCCCACAGGGCTCTGTCCTAGCCCCTTACTTGCTTGGGTTGTAGCTTTCAGATTTTTTCATCTGAGGTGTTCTACAGTCTGTATACAGATGACTTGAAAATAGGCAGACAGGTTTACATCAGTTATAGGTAGAGCATGTCAGCAAAAGCACTTGACTAAATGTACCATTTGGGTGCAGGAGAATAATATGTTGATAGATGCATTTAAAAACTAAATATATGTATTTCAAAGACAAATTAAAGGGTACAAATTTAATACAGCACATAGTGACGGATGCTGTAGATTCATTCAATGACTTTGGTGTATGTGTAGATGCAGTATTTTTAATCATACGAACCAAATGATTATGATGGTTATAAAATTGTAGCTGTATATAAAGATTTATAAAGTCTAGGAAATGAAAGACTGACAAAATCATTTGCAGGTTACATTAAACCTATACTACAATATGGAATAACAACATGAAAACCTTATAAGAGAACAACCATGAGTAAACTGGAGTACAGCTAAAATATCCCAAGGGCATTCATGTATGCGAAAATTTAAGTTATGACGAAAGACTAAAATATCTGAACTTGTACCCCTTATTCAAGTATATAGGGCATTTAGAATGCTTGGGGCTAGCAAAGAGTAGTAGACAGTCATCAGGGAGTCTACGTAGAAGATTACATGGGAATGACAGATGTCAGTTGGCTCTCTACAAGAGTAGCTGATGCATGAAATAGACAACCAAATTATATTAAAGCAAGAACTAGTTTAAATAGTTTAGTTTGGGTATTTATTATGGGAACGATTGTTTGTTGTATTGGAAGGTGAGAAGGGCATTATTGCACATGCCCAAACTGTGTGTATGTTGTTGTGTTTTGTGTGTGCGTGTGTGTGTATGTTGTTGTGTTTTGTGTGTGCGTGTGTGTGTATGTTGTTGTGTTTTGTGTGTGCGTGTGTGTGTATGTTGTTGTGTTTTGTGTGCGCGTGTGTGTGTATGTTGTTGTGTTTTGTGTGTGCGTGTGTGTGTGTGTTGTTGTGTTTTGTGTGTGTGTGTATGTTGTTGTGTTTTGTGTGCGTGTGTATGTTGTTGTGTTTTGTGTGTGCGTGTGTGTATGTTGTTGTGTTTTGTGTGCGTGTGTGTATGTTGTTGTGTTTTGTGTGTGCGTGTGTGTGTGTATGTTGTGCTGTGTGTGCGTGTGTGTGTATGTTGTTGTGTTTTGTGTGCGTGTGTGTGTGTGTATGTTGTTGTGTTTTGTGTGCGTGTGTGTGTGTATGTTGTTGTGTTTTGTGTGCGTGTGTGTGTATGTTGTGTTTTGTGTGTGCGTGTTGTTGTGTTTTGTGTGTGCGTGTGTATGTTGTTGTGTTTTGTGTGTGCGTGTGTGTGTATGTTGTTGTGTTTTGTGTGTGCGTGTGTGTGTGTATGTTGTTGTGCGTGTGTGTGTATGTTGTTGTGTTTGTGTGTGTGTGTGTATGTTGTGTGTGTGTGTGTGTGTGTGTGTGTGTGTGTGTGTGTTTTGTGTTTATATATATATATATATATATATATATATATATGTATATATATATATATATATATATACACACACACACATACATACATATGTATGCAAAGGAAATGTAACAATTTTGCTCTGCTGGTTTAATAAACTGAAAAAAAAAAAAAAAAAAAGCATAACTTTTTTTCTGTGGGGAAAAATAAATTTACGATCACACACACACACACACACACACACACACACACACACACACACACACACACACACACACACTTTCTTTCGGCTGCTCCAGTTAGAGGCTGCCACAGCGGATCATCCGTTTCCATTTCTTCCTGTCCTCTGCATCTTGCTCTGTCACACCAACAACCTGCATGTCCTCCCACACTACACCTTCCTCTTACCTGGCAGCTCCATCCTTGGCATCCTTCTCCCAGTATACTCAGCATCACTCCTCAGTACATGTCTAAACCAATGCAATCTCGCCTCTCTGGCTCTATCGCCAGACCATCCAACCTGAGCCAACTCTCTAATATACTAATTTCTAATCATGTCCATCCTCATCACACCAAATGCAAATCTTAACATCTTTAACTCTGGCACCTCCATTTACGAATCTTGTCTTTTCATTAGTGCCACCATCTCCAACCCATATAACATAGCTGGTCTCCTTACCATCCTGTACCTTCCCTTTCACACTTACCAGTACCCATCTGTCTCAAATCACTCCTGACACTTCTCCACCAACTCCATCCTGCCTGCACCCTCTTCTTCTCTCTTCCACACTCACCATTACTCTGAAATGTTGATCCCAAGTATTTAAACTCATCCACCTTCAACAACTCTACTCCCTGCATCCTCATAATTTCTTTGTCCTCTCCCTCATTCTCACACACATATTCTGTCTTAGTCCTGTTGACCTTCAATCCTTTTCTCTCCAAAGCATATCTCCGCCTCTCCAGGGGCTCCCTCAAACTGTTCCCTACTCAGTACAAATCAAAATGTCATCCGCAAGCATCACAGTCCACTGGGACTCCTGTCTGACCTCATTTGTCAACCTGTCCATCACCACTGCAAATAAGAAAGGGCTCAGAGCTCATCCTTGATGTAATCCCACCTCACCATGAACGCATCCATCATTCATACCGCAGGCCTCACCACTGTCACACTGTCCTCGTACATATCCTATACCACTCATACTTCTCTGCCACTCCTGACTTCCTCAAAACAATACCCAACTACTCTATAGCCACCCTGTCATATGCTTTTTCCAAGTCCACAAAGACACAATGCAACTCCTCCTGACATTCTCAATACTTCTTCCTCAGCATCCTCAGAGCAAACATTGCATCTGTAGTGCTCTTTCCTGGCATAAAACCATACTGCTGCTCACTAATCACCACACACACATTCATTCATTAAATCCTGGTAGGGAGGGTGAGTTATCATTGGTCTGAAACCATGTTTCAGTGATGTGCTCAGAGGAATTTCTTGCTATCATGTTATAGCTTATGGTCAGATCACAATGTATGTTTAAGTTGTACAGACAATAACAATTTGTGAAAGTTTAGTAAAATATAATTATGTGTATGTACACAGTACAATATACATTACCATTTCTAGAAAGACTGGTATTACCACAGTAAGGAATATTTCCTACTCGAGCATTGCTGTTTGTACATTTTAATATTTGTCCTTGCTTAAAAACATTTATAGTTTTTTTTTCTTATGCCTTTTATGTTTATTTCTTCAGAAAATGCTGTGCAATGTAAGGATGTTTGTAGGCTGACAGAAGTGTGACATTGCATTCTGTATAGATGTTAATGAGTTACATATTATGGATATTCTTACAGTTACCACAGACACTTAAATTAATTGGGAAATGTAGTGTCAGAACACAGTTCATTTCTAGCAGTGACTAAGATAACCTGAGTAGTATACCACCCACAGACAAATAGTTTTGTAAAGTAATTGCAACATGGCAAAGCAGAGAACAGATCATGAATTCATTTGTGAAGTGCTCTATATGTGTTCTGTCTTCAGTAAAATGAACACATGTTGTGACCATTGGCTAAAGTAGTACTTGATATTGTTTTATTTTGTACATTAGATATAGAAGCAGTTAGTTCATGTATTGAAATGAGCTGCAGTATGTCAGGAAAAAGTGCTGCCATGTCCTCAGGAGTCAAGACAGAGTCTTTTCAAAATTTTCAGAAAGGCCATAAAACACGGAGAAGGGTCAGTCTCTGAGGGCAAGTCGATGTGGGCGAGAGCAGCACCAAAGTGGAGGATAATGAATTGTTCTCTGGATGACTTATGTTAGATCCGATGTGTATAACACTTTACTTCATGTGCTGTAGTATTTGTTTAGGATTTTGTGAAAAAAAGGGTGTTTATAACTTTTACTGATTCACTTTTGAAAGGAAAGCAGGCAATGAATGAAAATGAGCTGAAAGAGCCTGTACTTTAAAGTTTGACTTGTTTATATCAAAGAAGAGCTTGTGTGAGGTGACACATCTTGATAATCCTTGTTGTGTACTTTGCATTTCTTTTGCGGGTTTGCAGGCATCCAATCTATAGATTGCATTTTCCTGCAATTTTTTTTCTTGTACTTTTTTTTGTTTCTTATTCGTATGTCAGTGGAGGCAAATGTAGTTATCATCCTCTTGATATTTGTTCTCATTTTTTAAACCAGCAGTCAGAGAGCCATGTGGGCTTGATGACGCAGAAAACACAGTTAATGAATACAGTTCCATCAAAGAAGTCAGCAGCTCGAGAGAACCGAAGTGAGAGAAGTACCATAAGTGTAGTCAGTTACGTCAGTAAGAAGCAGTCAGATGAAATAATTGACACTAACTGTTCACTGACAGATATTAGTGAATACATCACCTGTACTAATACTGCAGATAAAGAGAAAGTCATTGTCATAAATCATCGCAAACCACATGACAGTTTCCGTTTTCCACTCAAAGCCTTCACAAACAAAAGAAAATCTGGAAGTTCCCTTCGCCAATGTCAGCTGTCGTGGCTAGACCAGTTTAATTTTCTGGCATATTCGATGAAACAGGATGGGCTGTATTGTTTAGCCTGCATGTTATTTCCAACACCAGCACAGACAGAACGGGCAAAGTTATTCATTGAGCAGCCATACTGTAATTGGAAGCATGCTAAAGCCGATATTCAGCGACACTCGAGTTAGAATACCACAAGAAATCAGAGGCAAAATTACATGCTTTCAGAATCACAAGTGACAATCCAAGTCAAAGAGTGAACTTTGCAATTTCAAATGCTACACAGCTGCAGGTGGGCAAAAAACGAGCTCTACTAACTTCTTATTATAAAGTGTCTGGAGTACTGTGGAAGGCAAGGGATAGCACTTCATGGACATAGACATGACTGCACATCTGACTGTACTACCTACAAAGGAAACTTCATATCTCTAGCTGATTTCCAAACTGACGCTGGTGACAGAGATTTACAAACCCACTTGCAGGCATACCATAAGAATGCAACATTTATTTCAAAAACATTGCAGAATTAATTGCTAGAGTGCATTAAAGAACACATTCAAGAGTAGATATATTAAACAAGCTTCTTGGACCTTTGATTCTATCCAAGCAGATGAAATTGTAGATGTAAGCAACCGGGAACAACTTGGAGTTGCACTTTGATATGTGAAGAATGGCCATCCTGTGGAGAGATTCAGAGTTTATTGCTTGCGAATCTGTGGCCAGAGAGGAGATCTGCAATAAGTTGGTTGCATGCCTAACAAAGTTAACGTTGAATCTTGACCACTGCAAAGCTCAAGAGTACAATGGTGCTGGAAACATGGCTGGAGCACAGAAAGGCTGTGCAGCTTTGTTCCAAGAAAAAGTACCACAAGCTATTTTTTCCATTGTGCTAGTCACCAGCTCAACCTTGTACTTTCAAAGGCTTGCCAAGTTCCAGAAGTACAAATAATGTTAAATGTAGTAAAGGAAGTTGGGCTGTTTTTCAAGTACTTCCCAAAAAGGCAAAGATATCTAGATGAATCAGTGCAGTACATGAATTTACAGCGAAAGGCAAGTGGCCAAAACCTTATAGAAAAACAGAAGCTTAAGGTGATTTGTGATACCAGATGGGTGGAGAGACATACAGCCTTTGATGACTTCTGTCATATCTATGAAGCACTTCACTGTTTATACAATACTATGAATAACATAGGACCACATTGGGATGGAAAAACTCATCTGGACTTTACAGTTCAGTTACTAAGTCATGCTTATAGTTTCTTTCGGGTCAGCAAGGTTCTTGTTTGGCTTTACTAAGCCCCTTAGCAAACTTCTGCAAGGATCATCACAAAACCTACTGTATGCATATGAGCAAGTCAGCTGTGTGCTTGACAAGCTGCGGGCTATTCTTGCAAACATTGAACATGAGTTTGGGAATATCTTCAGAGATATGGCAGAAATGGGGAGCTTCTGCAGTAAGGCTGAATTACTCCTTCCACGTTTCTGTAACAAACGAACTATAAGGATCAATGTTAATGGAGAGACTTCAGAAGTGTAATGGAGAACAGCAATTTTTATTCCTTTTCTGGATCACTTTATTCATGAACTTTCCAGCCGATTCACAACAATGGCATCAACAGCTATTCAAGGATTCACACTTATTCCACCAAACATGAACAGATTAACATTAGAACGAGAGAATTCCCTTAAAACCCTTTTTGACTTTCCTTCACCGACAACATTCCACCAAGAGCTCAGACTGTGGAAAAGGACATGGGAAGCCTTATTAGCCAGTTCTGCAGTGCCAAATGACTTGAAGCAGACATATTCACAAACAAACATCAACATGTTCCCAAACATTTCATTCATATTAAATACCCTCTTGATCATTCCAGTCACAACTGCTGGAGTGGAGAGGGCTAATTCAGCCTTAAAACTGATAAAGTCTGAACTCCAGAGTACTATGCGACAACAGCACCTTAACAGTTTAGTGATGCTATTCATGCACAGAGACATCCCGATACACTATTCTTCGGTAATGGATTTATTTGCAGAAAGACACCCAAGAAGAATGTTGCTTACTAATCCACTTAATTAAGAATTTAACATTATTATGACTAAGTCTGTGACAAATACTACAGTGCAGCATGAAAAGACAGAAGACATGACAAAAAGCTTAGTGTTACACTCACAAAACTAAGATTTGGTAAAGACTTGACTTGCTCTGCACTCGTGCATAGTTTTCTATGCATCTTTTGATGGTATAACACTGACTGCTTATCGTGGGAAGCAATGTGTTGTTTTATGCTGCTTGCATCAGTCATACCAGGTGAGGATACCTACATGGGAGGCTGTGCTGGGCAATGGAGATTTACACTCATTCCATGGATGGTAACAGGGAACAAAATATTTACAAAAGGAAGCCTTCCTGTCCTTGTAAATAGAGTTAAGCATCTAGAAAAATGTATGTAAAGGGAAAAAAACATTGAATTACAATATCTTGCCTTTTTGAAGAGACAAAGATTTGGAAAAATATTAAGGTTAAAAAATGGCTACATAACTAACTTTGGACAATGGCTTCAGAAGGAAGAAAGACGACAAAATCCCTGTATTAGGACCGAAAACACATTCCTGTCATTATCCCAATGATCTGTTGCTAAAAGCAAAAAGTACATAGTAATTCTGTGGGACTAAAGATTTTACAACAGAAAATGACCTTTGATTTCAACCAGTGAAAGAACTCATTTACTCCAAAGGCAATCTAAAGAGTCAGAGAATTCAGTGAAGTCAGAGCACTATCATCACAGAAGTTAGACACCACAGGCAACACAGAAAGTAAGAGAAGTACTAGTAGTCAGAACACTACCATCACAGAAGTCATCTACTTTACAGGGAACACAGAATGTCCTACAAGTACCATCAGATAAGTCAGAGCACTACCATCACGGAAGTCCTCTACACCACAGGCAACACAGAAAGTAAGAGAAGTACCAGTAGTCAGAGTACTACCATCACAGAACCCATCTACTCCACAGGCATCATAAAAAGAAAGAAAAAGTACTAGTAGTCAGAGCACTACTAATCACAGAAGTCATCTACTCCACAGGGGACATAGAAAGAAAGAGAAGCACCAGTAGTCAGTTAGAGCACTTCCCATCACAGAAGTTGTGTACGCCACAGGCAACATAGAAAGTTGTAGAAATACTGTCAGAGAAGTTGGTCACTGTACTACTATCACAGAAGTCATCTACTCCACAGGCAACATAGAAAGTAAGAGAAGTACCAGTAGTCAAGTCAGAGTACTACCATCACAGAACCCATCTATTCCACAGGCAACATAAAAAGAAAGAAGTACTAGTAGTCAAAGCACTACCATCACATAAGTCATCTACTCCACAGGAGACATAGAAAGTCCTAGAAGTACCATCAAGTCAGAGCACTACCATTACAGAACTCACCTACCCCACAGGCAACATAGAAGGTCAGATTAGTACCGTTAGTGAAGTCAGTCATGGCAGTTCAGTCAGTATAAAGCATGCAATCAAAATCGGTGACACTAATTGTTCATTGAGGGATATTAGTAAGCAAATCACATGTGCATGTATTACAGACCAGTATAAAGTTGTCATACATAATTGAAAACCACACACTTTCTACTTTTCACACAAAGTGTTCACAGAAAAAAAGTTAAGTGAATCTGAAAGTTCCCTATGATAATATCAGTACTTATTGGTAGACCAGGTGAATTTTGTGGTATATTATCTCAAAGAGGATAGCCTGTATGGTTTAGACGGTGTGTTTTCAACACCAAAAGAATGGACAAATGCAGATGCATCCACCTTTTGGAGGGAAAAACAGAAGATATTACATTCACTGTAGGGGATTGAAATGCTGGAATACCAGGCAGGTTTGGCATCAATATATAAAATGAAGCAGACATAAGACTGTTTTTCTGTCAAGGTAATTCAGAAGTCACAGCAAACACTATCTTGCAACAGCCTAACAGATGGCTTTACACGAGGATATCCGATGGACATTACCACAATAAGATCAACAATATCCTTGTCAGAGATGAAAGAATTCTATACAGTCAGCAAAATCAAGATCCAGAGCTAACTGTGGCAGAGACCATCAGATTCTTACTGTACAGTTTAAACTTACAGAAAGCAAGAAAAATGACTAGGCCAGTCAGGTTTCAGCTGCGCAATACTGCAAATGAATATCTACTGGAGATGAAGAATAGACATAAGGGATTAAGCAAGATGGACAGAGTAAATGAACTATGCAGAGAAGTTTGAAATATTAACCAGGAAGTGGCAAAAATAATTCCAATTAGATTAAGATGGCAAAATAACAGTCTGTGAAGGCTTTAGAAGTGGCTGAAGAAAGACGAATATCTAAAGACAATGAGGATCAAACATCCTGAATGAAGTTAAATGGACACTAGAAAGCTTTGCAAATAAGACTGAACCATCAGCCGCATTGTTTAAAATCCTGCAAAATGATAGTGTAACATTACTGCATTTAAGTTGATAGCAGCTGTGGAAAACAAGACAGCAGCAACTGTACTGGAACATGTGAGTTTATATTAAAGTCTTCAAAATGCTCATTGCTACAGAGACTGTTCCAGTTATAAATCACACTTGTAGAAAGTACTGCATTCCCCAAATTAAACTACTTCCCCAATGCTGAAGCTAGGGTGACTGCACTCCAAGCAGAGTGAAAACTCGACATGACAGAAGCTCAATGTCAAAGAAGACATGTGTTGGAAGAGAAAATTACTCAAATTCAAATGACCATGAACTTGGAAAACATTGAAGTCAAAGAAAAAAAAATTCAATGGACTTTCACTTGAGAAAGAAGACAACCAACACTGGCATTTTTGAACTCCTGGAGGCCAGCACTGCCTTCCCCTCCCACACCCACTTTGTTGAAAGGAGAGAGAAGGTACAGTAGGACTTTTTGTTATGAAAACACTAATAAAAGTAATTAATTGTGCTTAAAACCATAGAACGAACAATAAACGATCCAAAAACATTATGGCCTGCTTAGGAAAGTTTTATGAGTTTAGTTATTTGGTACAGCCATTAAATGAAGCTTTTACTAATTTATCCAAACATCTGTGCCTGTGGTATATATTTCATGTCTCAGAACAATAACATACATTTCATTGTGGTTATTTCCACCTTCAGATGGTTTCTTTCCAAGTTTATAAAAGTGCATATGCCCAGTATGATATGAAGGAGAATGATGTGACTTGGTATGGGCAACCAATCATCTTTTCCAGGCATGCATTGAAAATACTTATACCATCTGTACATGTGTTGTGTGCTGCACAGGAATTGCTTATTTCTACTATCATATCCACAGCAAAATCATGTGCAACGGAATGTAAATTGATCTCTTTCCACACATGATGCCAGAGCTTCTTAAGGTAATCTTTTCACAACCACCAAACCCAGTGTCCCACTTTCCCGCTTTCACTTGGTAGTCAACTCACCAGATTGCACGCCCCCACCCCCACTTTTGCAAATTCCTGGATCCGCCACTGCAGATGTCAGAGCAATGAGTAAAACAGTCTTCGATGTTCAGAACCTCAAATCAGCCTGGTGAGCTGGTTCAAATGAAGAAGAGTAAGCATCTGAAGCACAAAGCTGACCCCAATGGGGTTCCACCTGTTTCTGGGTAGGTAAATATGCAACACCTCTTTCAAAACCTGTTTTAACTAAAGTTTGGATAAAAAGAGAGGGAATCAAAGGGCAGAGAAGCAAAAATGGCAGACAAATGTACCTTGACAGAATAATACAAACAGCCGCTGGACAATAACTCACACAGATAATTAAGAACTAGAGGCAGCAGGGTCTGAGATGGGTCCTGGTTCTTGCACTGGTACCAACTAGAGAATATGTTCCACTTACATATATGATTTCCTAGCAGGATATATACATTTTTTTGCCTCATTCAGTACTTGTGCACATTCTCAGAAGAAAATTACCCAGAAGGTATCAAAATTCTATCATCCTGGCTACTAACTGAGTTTACAGGTTGGAATGTATTAAGCAATCCAGTGTTGTCAGTAAATCCAGTTTGTGGGAAACCTGTGGTAATTACCCTTGTCCAAAACAGAAAAGAAGGGAGAACCATGGTTGCCTGGGCCAAAAGGAAGTCACCACCATAACATTTGTGGTGTTTATGAATCTTCTAAAGGAGCCCGATTATCAGTGAAAAGGGTGGAAAAGCCTACAAAAACATACCCGCCTATAGGAATGAGAAAACATCTGACTTTAT
The DNA here is from genome assembly GCF_019279795.1 of Protopterus annectens. Lineage (NCBI taxonomy): Eukaryota > Metazoa > Chordata > Ceratodontiformes > Protopteridae > Protopterus > Protopterus annectens. The sequence goes on from NC_056738.1 coordinate 387,086,662, forward strand.
GGACTGTTGCAAGGAGTTCTGGAACAGAATTTTTTTAGTCATCTGTTCTGAAAGAAAACAAAACTGATTTATCTGAGGTGTTCCTCACAGTTGGATCAGTTCTTGGAAGATGCCAGGATGAAGTGTCCATTCATAGGTGGGAGTCTGCACTGGTCCTGTTGAGCTTGTCTGAAATCAAAATTTGCTCTTATGGGATGCATAAAGCCATAAGAGTCAAACTGAGCCAAGATGCTATTTCCTAAGCTGTCATAACCAGCCTGCAAAGAGAGAGTACAATCTGGTACTCGTTGTTTGTGTACCACATCTCTGCGAAGCTACCTGTGTAAACTTGCACGGGTCCTGGGGACCAGAAATGATTTAAGGCTATCAAAGTACTAATACCTGCCAACATCTCTCAGACACGTATGTGCATCTGTCTATCTACAGGATGGTCTACAGCTTGCACTTTGAAATCTCTCTCCACGCCAGGTCTCAAGTGTCTGCAGTGACTGACTGGAGTGTTGTCAGATGAGAGAATGGATGACTTGGACTGAAAGACATTTAGTCTAGCCTCAGCCAATCCTGGAACTAGAATCTGATGGATAAAAGGTGTAGATTCTGAATCCAGACTTCACATGAGGAAAGTACGATGGTACCTTGGATAAGTTTGGCTGGGGAAAGCATGACAATCTTCAAGTCATGTACCCCACAATATTGGTTTGATTGGACAAAATGAAGAATATCTACAGAAGCATTTGTACTTCATCTGGAGGAAGAAAGGCTCTTCCCATGGCAAAATCTATCAAACATCCCAGGATACAATTCTGGGGTCTATATTATATCAACTAACGTTTAGGTTGTTAAACGCCTAAAGTCGACCCCTAAACATCAAAAGCTACAAGCCGCGAATGGCCAATTACACTAATTTTTTTTACAGGGTAAAAATTCACTTGGCCAGGGGAAAACAAAACATACTTTCAAGCCCTAATCAAGTGGGGGGATTCACCCCTAATCAAGTGGGGGGATTCACCCCCCACACCCCCTGATGTGGTGGTGGCTGTGACCCCCACAAACCCCTAACTAAATATACCAATTCCAAGATCAGTCTACATTGGGGAAAAGAACAAATTCCTGATGACAGCCAAGCAAATTTTTTCCCTGTAAAAAAATTTGTGTAATGGGCCATTCACACTGTAGCTTTCGACATTTAGGTGTTCGGCAACCTAAACGTTCGCTGATACAACATAGACCTCAATTCTGTGATAAGGGAGGACTTCTAAAGTTGATCTAAAACCCTAGACTGAGAAGATTTCAAACAGTTGCTAAAACCCCTTGCCAGCTGGAAAAAAAAAGTCTAGAATGATAAAGCAGTCATCCAACATGGGAAGAGGTTGACGCTTTGAAGTCAGCGTTGAGCAATGACCGGAGCTAGACACACTGTGGATATCTTTGCTGCCAAGAAAAACAAATGGTAAGACAGTGAACTGATAGGGGAACCCTAACAGATGCATGAGGCAAAAGGCCTCACAGAAACGGACAACTGGTGCCGGAGTCACGGCCTTAAACTAAATGCCAAAAAATGTATAGTCATCCCCTTTGGGAAAAACAAAGTACCCACAAATTATCACATAGACAGCAACCCAATGAGTACGGAAAAAGTAATCAGAGACCTAGGGACCCAAGTCGACAGCGACCTCTCATTTGACACCCACGTTGCCAAAGTGGTTAGAAAAACATTCTACCTTGCACACCTCATCATGAAGGGATTCACATCCAGATCCAAGGATGTCATTGTAATTCCTCCCTCATCAGACCCATGATGGAATACAATGCCCCATTTGGTATGTACCTCACCCGGCATTTGCAACAGCTGGAGAGACCACAAAAGTACCTCACCAAGAGGATCAAGGGTCTCCAACATATGTCTTATTCTGTCAGACTAAAGAAACTTCAGCTCTATTCATTAGCATACCACCTGCTCAGAGGTGATCTATGCCTGACGTACAAGGCCATGTCCAATCAGGATCTGATGGACATGCTCCACCTCAAAAAATCCAAATCCATCAGGACCACGAGAGCTAAAGACTTAAACCTCGGCACAAGTATGAATAGGACATGCTGGAGGGATAGATTCATAACCCAGAGGCTTCCCATGCTTTGGAACAAGATCCCAATTTGTATTAGGCAGAGCCCCTCACTGACTCTTTTCAAGAGAAATCTTATTGAGTGGATGGGAGATCGTAAGTTTACCCCAGGGGTCACATCTGTGTCACTGCTAGACAGGGGCACAGTAAACTAATTCTATTATATAACGGGACCTTCACTGTGTCACTACTAGACAAAGACACAGTATTCTAAATTTATTCTGTACATTTTTTGTACCATTTCATGGGTTGGCAAAAGCCACATCACTATGGCTAGGCTTACAAATGCCCCAGGGCAGATAGCCTAGTACTATACTATGAAACTATGTACTGTTCTCCACAGGGAACATGATGATAGGCATCCTTTACAGTGTCTCGAACCTCTCAACAGTCCTTGATTTTGCAGAATGTCCCGAATTTGCCTCATATTTTTGCCTTGGCCATCGTAAAATTTTTGATGTTCTGATAAAATTAAGGATTACAGTCTGTCAAACACAAGACATGTTTCATACTACTTTTCTTAAAACTTAATTGAATTTAGAGTACTGCTAAAAAAAGTCCCCAATTTTGGACCCCCCCCCAATAGTTATTTTGGCTTTGCCCATAATTCCTTGGCAAATAAGTAGAGGTATACTGTATCGGCATTTTAAATTTAAGATTTGAAGAGTTGTTACGAACATAATCTCCTATATTCATGCTTTCCAAAGCAGTATTTGTTATTTGCAAAACAACTGAACATCATTCATGCAGTTTATAAAATCTGCCTCAGACTGGAAGACTTTGGGCTGAAACTTAAAATCATCCTGACCAATTAAAAATAGAAAACCTTCTGCAAAATGTCCTGCAAGTGATTGGATTATAATGAACAGTGATGCACACAGCTAGCATTCACATCCACCCCATCTCAGATGTGCTTCATTTGTGCTGTACTGCACTCTGTTCTGTCAGACATGAATTACCAACAGAGGGAACAATACGTTTGCTGAAGGATTACACCTCCCCACAAAGTCTAATTCAAAGAGTAAAGTTAGTTCTGCCACAATTATAAGACAAAAAAAAAAAAAAAAAAAGTTTGTTTCCAACATGTGATGCCTTTTTTAATACTTTGCAGCAGCCACATCACATGCATTGCCGACTACTTTTCTCTAGTCCAGAAAGCAAGGAAAAAGTTGCCTCACAGCAAGAGGTTCTCCCGTTCGATTCTCGGCTGGAGTGCGGGGAGTACCTTCTGTGTGGCATCTGCATGTCCTCCCCACGGTTGGGAGGGCATTCGAAAGACATGCGTAAATGGGCGTGCCTTCGTTGAAGGTTGGATGTCAAGCTGGCACCTCAGCGTTCGTGAAAATCTACTGCCAATCATTAGCGGACCGGAGTTCCGCTGTGGCGACCCCTAATCGGGAAAAGCCGAAAGATGAACAATCTTTCATTGACAGAGCTTTGTCATATGGTCACTAGGCAGTACAGCGTGTCCTGGATCAATTGCATCTTGAGGAACCATTTTTGGGCAGCAAAGAACATTCTCAGCAGCAGGAAGCATTGTACAACTAGATGCACGCAAGCACAGAATCCCTCAATCTCACAGCTGTAATTTCAGTGCAAGAAGAGCTACAGGTCCATAAAGACAAATGAAACAGTTGTCCATGCATACCCATTTTAAAGATATGTGAAACAGCAGAACAGAAGATGAACAATTCCAAATTTAAAATTAAGCAGACATAACCTAGGAAATAAAATCAAAATTAAAAAAAAAAAGAATCTGCTCTTCATCCTTTGCCAAACTATTTTTATTTGTATATCTGGGAAAAAAGCAGTTTAGCTCAGGAATTGTTACCCAGGAAAGGCAGTGACCATTTGTGCTTTAAGAAAGAAGATTTGCACTACAGGAAGTGACCTTTTCACTTACTACAAAACATCACTCCTATTCTATATCCAGATCATCATCCTCAAGGCATCTCAAGGTAGGTTGCATCCTTTAGCACAAATATCACTTTTACTGAATACTATTCTGCAAAACACCAGTAGCGGTAGTACTGTTACATCATTATGTTATCTCTTAATACATCATCTCTTCAGAACTTTAAAGGCAGATGGAACAAGAAGAAACAGCTGCATAGCAATGGCTATAGTGAAAACTTTAATTCTGGTCTGGTTTATGGTCCTTTTTCAGCCACAAAAACAAGGATAAATACTACATATACACGTTATACATAACAAATCTAATGCAGACAACTGACCAAGTATTTGGGAAAAAACTGGAATACCTGCAGAGAAATCATGCAGACACAGGGAAAGCATGCAAATGCTACAGTCAGTCTTACCAGAAACCATTGTGCTGCTCAAAACACACATTGATAGTCCTCCAAATGCAAATACATTACAGACAATTCACTACCCATAATAGGACAACAGGATGAACTTTATTCATGTTAAGCAATATCACACAACACTATACCCTGCATTTTTTTCATAGTTGTCAGAAAGTTACATCAGCAGAGTAATTTGATAACTGTGCCATTCGGACAGCTCCACAGACTGTGAGGGATGGTTTTCTGGCATCAGGACACGCCATAAGCCACACACACACACCACACATACATACATACACAGCACACAGTCAATGAAGAAGTAAAATGTGAAACTAACTGACCAGGCTTTTCTGTAAATCCCCCCCCCCCCAACACACACACACACACACACACACACACAAATCTCTTAGAAGAAAACATCCAAGGTGCTAGGGGTTAATAATGCAGCAGTTCCCTTACAAAGGAAATTAACAACTTTTTTCTCTATCTTTCGGTCTGTCTAGTCTAATCTACCTACCTACTTATCTGTATAATTACCTCCCTTTCTCCATCTACTAATCTATCTAAAAACAAATAACAGACTACACAAGTGGAGAAAAAATATGACTACTGACTAACAGTTCAACATACAGAGTTATCTATGTCACCCCTTATTCTGGATCTCCACTTAGGTGAGGTCCAGTGTTCTCCACAACTGTTACCCAGTCTTTCTTCTAAAACAAACAATACCACCGCAACACTAGTTAAACTTTTGGGCTAGACAGGAAATGCAGCAAAAGAAAAAAAAAAAAAAAAAAAAAACAGGGCTTTCAAAAGGGAGTGTGCTATAGACAGACAGATGGGTCAGTCACTGGTGCAGTTTAGTCTTGGAGTGGAAGGCAGGCTAAGTAATGTGGAGTGAGTGAAGTGCCATCTCCACAGCTAGATCAACTTGATGCATAACATGGAAAGATGCAGGCAATTTAGATGTACTATTGTACCTTCTGGGCTACTAGATGCCAAGGGCAAGACTGGTGCACTTTTGGCAGCTGCAGACAGACATTTCTGGGCATACTAGTTCCAAAAGTGTTATGTACTACAACAATACAGTTAGGTCAGGTCCTGGACAAGCATTCAACCACATGACTAATGTGATTGTTTGGAAAGCCATCAGGTAGTCATCTCTGTTCTCTAAGCCATTTCATGTGGGAATCTTCAGGTGCATTTAGTGGACATGGTGTAATATATTGGGCAGACATAACTTCACTACAAGGATAATACCACAATATAAACAGAAGATGATTGACTTTAACAACTGGTTTAGTTTTTGGCGTCACTCACAGGAGGTACAATAAGGTGTTCCTGTTGAATGCCAGGAGTCTAAGCAAGAAACTCCACCGCCTACAGGCTCTCCTCACCCTGGAGGATGTAAATGTTTGTGCAGTTATTGAGAATAGGTTTAAAATCATGAAGTGCACCCCAGCTGCAGTTACTGAGAATAGGTTTAAAATCATGAAGTGCAACCCAGATGTGCAGGGCCACAATGCCTTCCACACATTTAGACCATCTACTTTACAGGAAAAGATGAAAGGTGGAGGTATCTCGTTTATATAAAAAATACACATATCTCAAGGCTGGTCAATCAGTACAATGCACTTCAGCTACTCCATGTTCAAATTACCACAGGCAAAGTCCCACATCATAGCCTTGAAAGCTACAGGCTTCCTGCCATGACCCAGGAAACCTAACATACTCAAAATGTACTGGAGGCACTCCAAAAAAAAAAAAAAAAAAAAAATCAACCCAACGCTATATTCATGGGTGACTTCAACTACCCTACTATACACTGGGAATCATACACAACCCCAAATATGCATGCCCAAATATTCCTGAGCTTTGTAAGCACAAAAATACCCTGGACCAACTAGTCTGTATGTCCACTAGGGAAGCAAACATCCATGACCTGGTCCTCACAAACATCGGAGAACATTGCACCTTCCTAATGTATTGTCCTCACTGGTCAGGTCAAACCATAAAGCTGTCTCCAGATGAAATAAAAATAAGAATAAAACACAGAACCCCAGCTAACACTGGAACATTTAGGAATTATTCCAAGGCAAACTCTCTACTGCTAAGTGACACCTTCATAAAAGGACACCAATGCCTACATAGAATTGTTCATGGAAACCCAGTGTAATCATATTAACAGCAAAACAGAAACGGCTGTAGCCATCCATAAACAGTACAGGACTAAAATCAAAAATGCATGCCATACTGGTGAAATCCAAACCTCAACAGGCTACACAACAAAAGGAAGACATTCATGTTTCAAATTTAGGCGGTACAATGTCTGGTAAGGTAAAACTCCCTCATCAATCTAAACAAGCAGTGCAAGGGGCTTAACAAGTTTTCAAAAGTCAAATTTAAAAAAAAAAAAACAGGCCAAGAATAATCACAAAGCTTTCTTCAGCTATGTCCGCAACCTCAAGGGCGATACACAACAATGTAAATAGAGCCACCTATACTGAGCCATTAAGACAGGATATAAATTTACTGGCCAACAAGTTTTTCTCTAATCCACACCCCCCTTCAGACATTCCTCAAGAAATGCCCACAACCACAACTTCCCCAACTATGACTAGGGAACAGATCCTCAAGGCACATTCCAAGGTCAAGAACACTGCACTGATGAGACCCCATAATCTCAACATGCCTACTTAATAGCATGAAACATGAACTACCAGGTCTATTAGAATCACTATTGAACAACAACTTCCAAACAGGATTTGTGCCAAATGAATAGAAGACTGCAGTGGTTATACCACTGCACAACAGCAGACCATCCATGGACCCAGAGAACTATGAACCCATAAGCCTGGCTAGTCGAATATGTAAAGTAATGGAAAGAATAAATCACACATATGATAAATGAAGTGGTAGAAAAACCTACAGACACTAGATTCAAATCAGTTTGGTTTTGTCACAGTAGGTCATGCCTACTCAACATGGCGGACTTCTTCAAAAAGGTCGAGAAAGCAAGATGGGTCACCCTGCCTACTTCGACTTGGCCAAAGCATTCAACATAATACCCCACTTGGACAAAGCATTCAACATAATACCCCACTTCCACTTGGACATTGTGTACAAGCTCACTGAATTAGGCATTAACCCCTACGTAATCCAGTGGACACCCAAGTGGATCACATATAGAACCCACAAAAGTGCCCCAGGGTTCAGTGCTGAGACTGCTCCTGTGTAGCATCTACTTCTCTGAAGTCAAGGCCAATGTCAAAAGCCTCTAGCTGACAAAGTTCACATAAGTTCCTTAAGACTTTTAAAACTTGATGAACATAAGTCATGGTATAGTTAAAGTTAAAAAAAATCACTTGTATGTTGAGAATTGTAATGTCAACAGTACCTTTATACTTTGTTGTACTACATCGTAAGTGATCAGTACATCCATTGTGGTCAATATTACACACATTATACGCAGCAGTCTGGTTAAAATTATTATTCAACCAATTCCAGAAACAAACCCTCCAGACATGGAGACTTCTGAGAGCTCCTTGTTCCATATCCTTCTGAAGGAATTACTCTCAACCTCAAAGTACATAACCTGAATAAGGAAGAACATGCACTTTTAAATGTTCTGGTGGAAGATCGAGCAGTTAGGGTTATGCAACCTGATAAAAAAAGTGGGGGAATGGTTATTTGTCACTATTAATTACATTAGTAGTATGCTTAAAATTTTGTTTAATTCAGAGTTTTATAAGTCAGTGACAAAAATGAGGTTAATATAGCCTAACAAATGATGCACCTTTTTTGTTCAGAAGAGCTATTAGACAACAGGATATCTGTAGATTTCTATAATTTCTTCAAAGTGGATAAACCAATTACCCCGTTATTTGTGGTATTCCAAAGGCACACAGAAGTGTTTATGCCTTGCCATATAGACTTATTTTCTCAGCCTGTGGCTCCAAGACCACCCCTTTAGTAGTATACATGGGCAGGCTTTTTAAGCCTTTATTTCTACAAGAACCTTGCTTATTAAATGATTCTTGGGACTTCCTAGGGAGACTAACCCCTGAAGTTTGTGAACAAGGTACTAGATTTTTAACAATCAATGTGGTCGACTTATTTAATTCTGTCCTTATGGAAGAGGGCTTTACTTGGGCACACTGAATGTGACTTTTTATCTGGATAGAACATTTAGGGTTTTATTGGATTTCGCTACTCTAGTTTTGGAAAATTATTTCATCTATTTTGTAGGTGAAATTTTTACACAGGTTAAAGGTGTTGCCATGGGTGCCTGTGCTTCCATTTATTCCAATGCAGTCCTTGTGGCATGGGAAAAACAAGGATTTTAGTTCTGAATTTTATAATACATCAAAATATATCTATGATGTTTGGATGATATATTTTAAAGAATGGATCCGATGACCAAATTAATAATTTTACTGTTTTTTTGCATAGTTCTATTGGTTTCCTGAAATTCACTTTTAATTTTGATAAGGAAAAAGTAAACTATTTGGACATTAACAACAGTCTTACAGATGCTGGTTTTAAATCTAAAATTTAGAGGGAGCCCAGTTTTAGCAACCCATACTTGCACTACACTAGTCTTCACCCTTATTCCTTTAAGAGGAATTTGATAAAAGGTCAGGGTATTAAGGTAGCTAGGATGACATCTATAAGAGAAGACTTGGAAACAGAAATGAATATTTTAACATCTATTTGTCTTGAGAAGGATTACCCAGAGATTATGGTGAGTGACGTTCAAGGAAGTGAAAGATCTCTGGGTGTTGGATACAAACCACTTTTGGGGAATGACAGAGGAACTTATACTTCATGAGGCAAGCAATGATGGCACATTAAGCAGGGCAGGTGTAGTGGCATATAGTAATAGCTCTAGGGACAAAAAAACATTATCAAAAGAAAACCGGAAGGTTTTAAAAGGTACAGATAAGATCTATTTTACGAGATACACTTCTTTTTGCTAGTAAGACCTCCGGTCAATTTTAAAAAGCTCTTGGAAATACCTAAGAGAGTCAAATGGCTTCATAAAGACGCATTCTTTTCAAATGTGTCTTGGTCGAACTTGAAAAGGCAAAATGACAAAGCGGCATATAAGCGAAATTATTTCCCTGGGAAAGAAATCTCTTGGCCACGTCCATTACTTTGCCGTTTTCGTCACTGTAGTGCAAACTCGGAGTTGATATATTTAAGTAGGGGGTTGTGGAGGGCACAGCTCTCCACGTCAGGGGGTGTCCCTTGGGGCAAAGCCCCCCACTTTATGTTAAGCGGGGTTTTTTTTGGAACAGTGATGTTTTTTCCTTGGAAAAAAATTGCTGTTCTAAGCGTTTGAGTTTGCAAGCTTTCGTTTACATGGGGTCGATAAATCACTGTTCGCTTTTCTAAGCGTTTGATGCTTTAATATAGACCCGAGTCAAACATATGGAATAGGGAATCAGAAATCAACATTAAAATGTTCCTGTAGACAGTGTCCATATATATTTAAAAATACTTTAGAGTTATATTTAAAGGTGGAAATTGATGTACAACAGGATTAGTGTACTTGACTATATGTTCAGGATGAGATAGTTTTTATGTGGGGAAAACTGAAAGGATATTTAGAAAAAAGTATTTGTGAAAACAACTATGACATTATTTGGAAGAATTCTAATAATGTTTTAGCAAAACATGCAGAAATATGCAATATCTACAAAAAATTATTTGGGGGATTTTAGACCCTGTAGAAAAAAAATCCCAGGGGAGAGAAAATTTATTGGAATATAAGGAATTAATCTGGCAGCTCAGACTGAACGCTGGAGGAATTCCTAGGCCAAATGACAATATTTGCGTTCAGGCAGTACTTTGATTAAGAGCTGCTAGATTATAGAAGAAACACTGCTTCTTAGTAACTTTGCTTACTACCTTCATCCTAGCCTGTTATTCCTAGACAGTGCTTTTGTTTAATATTCCTATTTAATAAATGTTTAATATTTTATATATATTGCTGCTCTGTATTTTTATTTTTAAGGACATTTTCACTTTTAGAAAAGTATTTTTAACTAATCACATAGTTTCTATTTAGTTGTACATATATTTTAAACTGTGCTACACATTAGCAATTTTTTAATGCATTCAATTTTACATATTCATCTGTGTTTTTTTTTGGCATTTGGTTTCACTAATTTTATCTGTGTGATTTTAGATCTCACTAGATTTTTCATGCAAAAGTTTTTACCCACTGTAGCTTTAATTTTTTAACTATTTTTTTTTTAATTAGCTTGAGTATTTAAAGGATGTCATGTAATAGTTAGAAGACATTCTGATGAAGTCCCAGCTGAGGGACAAAATTGCTTAATGATTATATAGATATATAGCCATAGATATATATATATATATATATATATATATATATATATATATGTTGTGTGTGTGTGTGTGTGTGTGTGTGTGTATATATATATATATATAATGATGCCGACTGTACTCCCATTTTTAGTGCTCTTTCTAAACATATATATATATATAAAAAGATATAAAAACATATATATACATATATATATATAAAAAGATATATATATATAGATAGATAGATATATATATATATATATATATATATATATATATATATATATCTATCTATCTATATATATATATATCTTTATATATATATATATTTTTATATCTTTTATATATATATATATGTTTAGAAAGAGCACTAAAATGGGCATCATTATATATATATATATATACACACACACACACACACACACACACACACACGCAAAGATATATCACACACACACACACACACCTACAAAAAAGTCACTCATTACCTGTGACAGTGGCTCTTGCAAAAAATCTTAAATGTTTATTGAAATCTGCCAAAACTGTAAGAAAATGGATAAAAATATGGTTGCAAAATGTGACAATGCAAGTATGATTTATTTAAACCATTTGATTGTATCCACCTTGAGGAAATGTGCTTGGTAAGGTATGGTGTAGGGGAGGAAGAATCCAAAGCACAGACAACAGAGACTGCTTGTCAATATACACACACCTTCATAGTCTATGCATACCAATTACAGTAGCACAAAAGCATGACAGTGCTGACTACAATGGCTCGAAGGAGGTTCTATACAATGAAAAGTGAAATGAAATATGGAGACTCGCTGCCCAAGCATTAATTAAAACATCTATGACTAGTCACATTCACAGAAAAAAAAAAAATAATGCCAAGTTCATAAGTGGATACAAGCACAATTATACAGAGGAGGCCAGAATCAGGCATTAGTGGCTGCAACTAACATGAAATAACACAAGAACAAAGCAGTATGTGCTGATAAGAATAGTGGACGACAAGTGTGTATGTGAGATGCAAGACAGAGTCTACTATATCTGTTTAGAAGGAAGCTACCATAACATTCACAAAACATGTGCAGAGGCACCAGATTTCAGAGGCAACAGGCATCCATCTCCACATCTGAATCTACCAAAGAAATCTGTGCCATGCGAAAACTGACACTGATACAATGTCTGTACAGGTCTATTTCATAACATCGAAAGACCATATGATCGAATCTCGGAACGGCAAACTGGGTTCTGCTCTGGAAGCAGGTATTTTTTGGGGGAAGGGTGTGTATATACGAGCGGGGAGGCTTTCTCCCTGCAATATACACTGTTTTTCATGATGCTACCTACCAGAGAAGAAGCTGTTAAGAGATTCGATCCTCTTCGATTTGATCATATGTTTTTTTAATCTTATGACATAGATCCATCTGTACAATATCTGGCACTGCATAAATATCTGGATAAATAAATTAACAATATTAACACATTAATTTATAAACACACAGACAGACCCAGATATGTTTCAATACATACTTTTAAGAGCATGGAGTTTGTTGATTACACTCTGAAAAAGAAACCAGTGAAGTGCAAGAGTGGCACGCAACTCGACCTTAACAAATGTTAAGCACCTCCTGCTTAAGTCGAGTCTAGCGCCAGGCATACTGACTAGTACAGGATGGCAGCAGAAATAAAAGATTTTACCAGTATGGACAGCAGAAAGAAACAGTACAGTTGTGTACTCTTACCATAAATGTAGATGTTAGAGTGTGTTCACTGTTGCAGTCATCACTGTAGGGTTCTTCCTACCAGCGGTTCTTCCTGCCAGCAGCAGCCCCTGATCGGCCAGAATCTCAAAGTTTGGATCGAGCGCCAGCTGAGGTTGCATTTATCCTGACGTCAATGCGCCGGAAGGTATAAAGACCTCAGCTGACGCCATTTCCCCAGTTTTTCTTGCCCCAGATGTCAGGTGCCCAGAAAGAAAAGGCTAAAAAAGAAACCATGCCCAAAACCTCAGCAGCCAAAATACCTTATAACAGATAATACTCAAGGAAAAAACAAAAGAGGGGATAGGAGGGAGGGTAACCCGGACTGCAACAGTTAACACACTCGAACATCTACATTTATGGTAAGAGTACACAACTGTACTATGTCCTTCGTGGTTCACTGTTGCATCACGGTAGGGTTGTGTCCCAAAGCTAAGAAAGAGTGACTGGAGGAGAAACGGGGGGAGCGGTCACAAAACCTTGCAAAACCTGCCCTGGATTTAGAATAGAGAGGGAGGTTGTAATGCTTAGAAAAAGTATGTACAGAACTCCAAGTAGCAGTTTCCAAAATATCCTTGGTAGGAACCCCACAAAGAAAAGCTGCTGAAGTAGCAGTAGCCCGGGTAGAATGAGTCCTAACATTAACAGGAACCGGATTGCCATGATAAGAGTAACAGAACTTGATGCAATGGGCAATCCACTTGGAAATAGTTTGCTTAGTGATTGCTTTCCCCTGAACAGTAGGAGCATAAGCGACAAACAACTGATCAGATTTCCGGAATATCTTGGTCCTGTCCAGGTATAGACGAAGCTGTCTGTACACATCTAGAGAGTGCAAAAGACTTTCTTCCTCACTTTGAGGATTAGAATAAAAAGGTAGGCAAATGAATAGACTGATTCAAGGCCACTGCCGAAACCACCTTGGGCATAAATGTGGGATTAGTCCGTAGAGATACCCTGTCCTGATTAAAAATAAGGAAGAGTTCCACAGCCATGAGTGCTTGCAATTCCGAAATTCTTCTAGCAGAGGTAATAGCTAAAAGAAAACAGTTTTCCAAGACAAAACTTTTAAATCCGTGGAAGCTGCAGGTTCAAAAGTAGACAAAGTTAATTTCTCCAAAACATAGTTAAGATCCCAAGTGGGAACAGGAGCCCTTATAGGGGGCCGAATATTCTTTGCCCTTCTAAGAAATTGTTTAAGTAACGGATGAGAAAAAAAAAAAAATAAAAAAATATCGGAGGATCCGTATCATAATGTACAGAAATAGAAGAAGCATGAAGCTTAACAGACGAAAAAGATAGGCCCGTATGTAATAACTGTCAGATACTGTAAAATCAGAGGAATGTTCGGAACAGAAGAATCACCACCCTGGACTTGACTCCAGCAGCAAAATCTTTTCCATTTTCCCACATAAGATTTTCTAGTACTGGGCCGTCTAGCTTCAAGGATTACATCCAATACCTGTTTGGAAAGGGCAGAGGTGTTTACAGACCCTGGATCCGCCAGGCAGCTAGATGCAGAGTCTCGACATGACTGTGCAGTATCCGGCCATCCTGTTGAGACAGTAGATGAGGGATTTGAGGCAGAATCCAGGGAGGCTCCTGAACCAAGTTCATCAGAGTGGAATACCAGAATTGCTGAGGCCAATTGGGAGCCAGTAGAATCATGTGCGGTCTGTCCTGTTTATCTTCAGAAGTACCTGAGGTAGAAGAGGAAAGGGAGGAAAAGCATATACTGAGAGGCGTTTCCAACTGAATGAGAGGGCATCCACTTTCCATGCTAGTTTGTGGTAGGTCCTTGTGCAGAACGTTGGAAGTTGATGATTCTGAGGGGATGCAAAGAGATCCATGTCCAGACATCCCCAAGCCTTTATAATCATCCTGAATATCTGAACACCCAACATCCATTTGTGTGGATCCGAAGTGCATCTGCTCAATGCGTCTGCCAAAGTGTTGTCCTTCCCTGGCAGGAATTGCACCTGTAAGTCGACACTGCAGGTCAGAGCAGTGTACCAGAGATTCATGGCTAATCTGCACAGGGAGAGCCCCCCTGCTTGTTGATGTACCACATCACTGTAGTGTTGTCGGTCCGTATTAACAATTGTCCTGGTAGAAGAAGGTCCCTGAAGGCAATCAGGGCATTCTGTACAGCTAGCATCTCCTGCAAATTTATATGCAGGTGCGTTTGCTCCTTCGTCCAAACACCCTGAAGACATATCCCGGGCATGTGGGCTCCCCATGCATAATCTGAAGCATCCATTGTCAGAACTTGGTTGGTCGACGGAGGACAAAAAGGCTTCCCCTTGTCCTGTAGACAGGCTTCGGCCCACCAAAGAAACTTTCGCTGGAGACTAGGCAAAATTGTGACCACTGTTTCCAAACTGTGGTAATGCTGAGACCAGACACTACCACTGCAGTTTCCTCATATGCAGCCTTGCATATGGTATTAGCAGAATGCAGGAGGCCATGTAACCCAAATCCTGCAGAATTTTTCTTGCAGTCAGCTGTGTCACTGAAGCCAGGTGTCGGAAAAAAGAAGCCAGTTGCACTTTTCTGTCTGGTGTCAAGGAAGCCATTTGGGTTGCAGTACTCAGAAGAGCACCCAGGAAAGTAATCTGTTGTGAGGGTTTGATTTCATTAGATTCACTGTGAAACTGAGGCACTGAAGAAGACGCTGCACAAAGGCTAGATGCCGAAGTAGAGTGTCTTTGTCGTCCGCTTGAAGACAGTCGTCCAGATAAGGGTAAATTTGAACCCCCTTCTGTCTGCAAAATGCCATTACTGGTGCCAGGCACTTCGTAAAGACCCTGGGCGCAGTAGATAAGTCAAAGGGCAGCATTGAGAACTGGTAATGTTTCGAGCCTGCTTTGAAATGCGGATACCTTCTGCACTCTTGCCTTATAGGAATATGCAGGTAAGCTTCATTTAAGTCCAAAGTCACCATCCAAGCGTTCTTGCCCAACATAGGCAGCAGCTGCAGAGTGAGCATCTTGAATTTTGGTATATCTAGGAAGGTGTTTAGTACAGAGAGGTCCAGGATTGGTCTCCACGAATTTTCCTTCCTGGGAACCAGGAAAAGTCTGGAATAAAAATCTTGCCCTATTTCTAAATTTGGCACCTTTCAGTGGCCCTCATAGCCAGGAGGGACTGAACCTGCCATTGTGCCTCTGCCCACTGATGATTTGGCAGGTCTGGCCAACCATTTGGTTTTGGCAAAGTGTGGAAATAAAATCTGTAACCTCTTGAGACTATGCCCCGAACCCATTTGTCCTGGGTTATGTGGTTCCAATTTTGATAAAAAAAAGAGAAATCCTTCCCCCCAAAGGAGCTTCCAGGAGAGGAGCCCCTGGAACCAGAAAGGGAGAGTCATAAAGACTGTTTTCAGTAGGATTGAGACTTATCTTCACCTCCCTTGGGAGAGGGGGCACTCCACTGCCTATTCCTAAAATGGGACTGTGACTGTCCCCTACCTCTGAAATGCCTGAATCTGCCTCTCTGAGACCTGTCCGAGGCGGAAAAGACCAAGGTTTAGTTGGTCAGTGTCTGCTAAATCTAGGAGGTTGCACCTGTAGAAAATCCTTAACCGTCTGCATAGATTTGGCTTTGTCTTCCATTTTCTGCAATATTTCCTCAGCTTTGGACCCAAACAGAACATCGTGCTGCAAAGGGGCATCCAAAACTATCAGGCAAGCTTTGATCCCTTAACCAAGCATGTCTTCTAATAACAGCGTCAGTTGTTGCAGCCCTACAAGAAGCTTCCAAACAATCAAAACCACAATGCAGGGTATGTTTACCCATTTGTTCAATAGCATGCAATAAATCCTGTAACTCCTGATTATCTGCACAAATAGACACAGCTGACATCTTTTGTTGAAATACAGACAAAAGGTACTGCTGATACTTCAGCATATGAAATTGACAGTTCAAAGCCCTAATAGACAATGTAGCAGAAGTATAAACCATTTTACCCCCATCTCTCCAAAGCCCTGGACTCTCGGTCAAAGGGAATAGGACTTTTAGCAGAGGCCGCTTTAACACCCTTAGGACCCGGAGAAATTGTTTCCAGATCAGGCGAAAGATTTTTAAAAAAGAAGTTTATGAGAATCTGGAACCCTATAATACCTATCTGGTTTGGCCGGAGTAGGGGGAAAAGAATCAGGAGAGAGAGAAGCTTCGAAAAAACATCATCAACAATGTCCAACACAGGGGGAATAGCCAGAGGCTTATGCTGTGGGAGAAGAAAATCCCTAAGCCTTTTCTTGGATTCAGAGAATTCCTGACCCTTCCCAATGAAAATGCACCCTCATATTATGCAAAGTTTCACCAAAAGAATAATCCTCAGGAGTAGAGGCGGAAGGAAAGGAATCTTCAGCATCAGAATCCTCATAAAGAGGAAAAGAATAATCCTGCTCAAGGGAAGAAGAAGAAAAAACAGAAATTTGGTCTGAAGAATCATAATCGGTCTGCAATCTAGGCTTCTTGTCAGGAGGGGGATGAGAACCCCTGATCATAGTTAAGAGATCTTCAGCCATCCTAAGCATCTGCCTCTGAGGCCTAGGACCCTGATCAAAAGGTGCCTGTGCTAGTCACTTCACTTTAGCTGGAGCCTTAGACTTTGATTTAGCATGTAAACCCGAATCCACATTTACAGGAAGCTGTGAAGGCATGAGAATTCCCTCAGAATCCGGTACTTGCCTACCGGCTCCGGACCCAACTGAGGGAGCAGTATCCGAAGATCCAGTCCCTGGCAATTCTGAAGACCCCATCAGCTCCACACCAGAGTTGGTACAGGCAATCGGTTCAAAAGAGGCAGATGACAGGGGCTGCAAAGGTGCCTCACTGACGACCGACGAACCAGCAACTGGCAATAACTGAGTAACATCCTTTGCTGTGGACCTCAGAGGCCTGTCTGCATTCCTGCGCCTCTTACACACCCAGCCGGAAAAGAATCTGAAGACATGTTATAATTAAACCTTTTTCCAAAATAGTAAAAGGCAAAGTTATATCTACACGTAATAGTACGCTGATTAAATCTAGCACAAAACACACAATTAGCAACGTCGTGGTCAGGACCCAGGCAGGGAATACAGTAAGAGTGAAAATCCCTATGAGGTATTTGCTTCCCACAAGAAATACAATTATTAACTTTTTCTGACATCTGACTGGAGCAAGAGAAAGACCTCCCCAACGGGGTACTTGTCTGCAAAAAATGAAAATCCTGGGATTAGATCCAAAAACAAACAGGAACAGACCGACCGGCATCAGTGAACTGCAAAGGGCACCGTGCGGCAAGAAAGACTGGGGAAATGGTGTCAGCTGAGGTCTTTATACCTTCCGGCACATTGATGTCAGGATAAATGCGACCTCAGCTGGCGTCCGATCCAGACTTTGGGATTCTGGCCGATCGGGGGCTGCTGCTGGCAGGAAGAACCCTACAGTGATGACTGCAACAGTGAACCATGAAGGACATCAAATGTTCCCAACTTCTCAAACTCAGTTGCCAGAGCAGGATGATGTACTAGCATCCATTTCTTGAAGGATATAAATTCTGAAACTCAAAGAATTGTCATTATTTAGTGACTTCATTCCTCAATGGTTTGTCTGAAAACCACAGATTTTATGAGGAACAGACCAAAATTATGGAGCAATAATCTGTACATCCTGTAAATGCGAGTGTAAACATAACTGACTACGTTATATTACCTCTCTGACAGCATTTACCAGGTGTTTTATGGCTTCAATTTTTTTCCTGTAGCTAACAGTACAGGGAGCCGATAAAGCTCCATGCATTATAAAGAATTATGATGGATATTCTGATCAGTACCTTCAATTATGTGTTCTCAACATGGATGCCAAGATTCACCTCTCAAGCTTCACTCTAGGTGAATTTCTTGGCATCCATGCCTCAAACACATAAGCGGGTTATAATTGGTAAACCACTCATAATCCTCTCTAGCTCTCTCTGTATGTGTGTATGTATGTATGTATATTATGTGCACACACACATATATATAATACACACACACACATATCCCACACACACACACACATACATATAAAATGTGGTGTATACATATACAAATTCAGGATAAACTAATACAACACAGTGACAGAGGTGACAGTTTATCAATGCTGGCACTAGGCAAGTGTTAATGGTAGAAAGAAATTAGAATGGCACCATGTAGGAGTAACAGCTGACAAGACATGACTATAGCCATTCATCAGGCATTAGAAAATTATAAAATGATGAAACAAACCAGCACCACTGCCAGTTATGTTCTGTATTTGGTAGTAGGCAATCAATGTGGCAATGGAAGCACACAGATGTTAGCTAAAACAATAAGAAAGAAACCCTGCTGTAGAACCTATTATGAACAGCAACAAGATATAGCACTGATACTAGCGACTGCAGAAGTCAACATAAAATAATATGAAATGAAAGGAACAAAAATAACTCTTACTAATGCTTTCCAAACAGGCAGTAATAGTAACATATAAAATATTTCAAAGATTATCCAGAGAAAAATTAACAGTACAAGGTTAAATACATGAATGAAAAAATGCTCTACTTGTATAATGTAATTAAATGCATCACATGCACTAGGAAATACACATACCTGAATCCATAAGTGAGCATTGCACTAAATAAACTATGAAATACAAGTCAAAGAAAACCTCTGAATAATGACGTTTGAGCCTTGAATCACAGGCTTTTTACACAGCTGCTAGGAGTGAGGTTATAAAATGATTATTATACCATGATTCCCCCCAAAACGTGCACGCTGATTGGCCAGCATGCCCGTTGTAAATAGAGTTATACTAATGGAAAAAGGTCCGGACCTTTTTCCATTAGTATAACTCTGTTTTTTAAAACACTGTCTCGCTATGTTAAATGGGTTTAACATAGCGAGACAGCTTTAAAATAAGCAACGGAGATCTCCGTTGCTGATTTTAAAGCTGTCTCGCTATGTTAAACCCATTTAACATAGCGAGACAGTGTTTTAAAAAAAAAAGCAACGGAGAAAGCAAGATCTCCGTTGCTTTTATGTTCGCTATGTTAAATGAGTTTAACATAGCGAAACAGTTTTAAAATAAGCAACGGAGATGTCCGTTGCTTATTTTAAAACTGTTCCGCTATGTTAAACTCATTTAACACAGCGAAACACTAAAAAAAAAGCAACGGAGATCTTGCTTTCTCCGTTGCTTTACAACTCTGATGTACTGCGCAGGCGCGCAGTACATCAGAACTGCCGCGGATGCCAGACATCTGCGGAAGGGCAGTAAACAGGCATTATACTATGCCATTATTTAAGAAAAGTAATAGTTTCTTTTATACTATGCCATTATTTAAGAAAAGTAATAGTTTCTTTTCTTAAATAATGTCATGGTATAATAGCAATAACCCACTTCTGGGTGTGGGTAATGCTAAATTTACCCACGGTTGGCTTTGTTTGGTCCCTTGGGCTTCGCCCTCGGGACCAAACCATGCCAACCGTGCGTAAATTTAGCATTACCCACACCCAGGCGTGGGTTATTGCTATAGTCTACCCCAAGTACCAGATCAAAAGAAAAAAAAAAAAGACTCACAAAACTCAAGACAAGCAATGCTTTCTAAATTTAGTAGCACACAGGAACCAAAGATAGGCTATGTGTTGTCTGAAAAAGTGACAGATGATGTGATTACACCTAAAAGTGGATGGACTCCGGCTAGAGCGCTGAAACTTCCCGTAAGCAGCCCTCCCACAGCCAACACTCCCACAAAGGTAGAGCATGCTCACTCAGGCAAGCTACTTAAGGCAAAGACTGCAAAATGTAGGAAGACAGTCAATGGGATTGACCCTTTAAGAATACTGGGATTGACCCTTTAAGAATACTAGTGCTCAAGTTATATTTGCCCCCAAAACTGTATTTTTATTACTTACAAGGTATAAAAACAAAACCACTAAATTTCCTTCACATGTATGACGCACACACAATACTCCAAAAACAGGATCACTAATCTGAAACTGTTATTGCTGCAGATGGCAGACTAGGTATATACCACGAAACACACAGTGCATGTGTTTGGGGGGGGGGGGGGCAAGCAACATGAAACAGATTCCTGGTTATGTTCCAGTTTTATTTATTTATTATTTTTATGACTAACTGCCTATTTTACAAGAATTTCTCTTTTGTAAATTCACCCTAAAGCCATTGCTTGCATGTTACCCATCTCATCCTGAAAAAAAGAAATAATGTCTGCATGGTATAACAGAACTTTCAACTGGATTACAGTGCTGAATGTCACACTTGTAAACTACACAAAGGGCGTCAGCAGTACATCAAAGAAATCAGCACAACTTCCTGCCATTCCCCTGAACCACTGTATGGAAGAGTGATTAGAAAGAAAACGCTCAGGAATTGTCACCATAACTACAGATCCAAGTTCTTTAATTTCAGAATGCATTTGTTATGACTGAAGTTAAAAAGAAAAAAATGTATATTTCAGAAATTAGTCAGTCTTACTCAAATGTAAGACAACTTTAAAATAATCTATCATGCAGTCTGTTGCACAATTTCTTGTATAACACAAGTTAAATATACCTTAGGTCACTTTCAGCCAAATATACCTCACCTTTATCCAGAAGCGGCAGGGACCTCCCCTTCCCAATGGCAGTGGTTGAATAGGAAGGAGAAGGTAAGGTATTGTAGATCCCATGACTTAAGACGACATGAATTAAGACCTCTAAAATGTAAGCACCAGTTTTACTTTTAAATAGGTTTATTTTTTACATGGTGGCTGTTTTATTCAGTTGCGTTTCTCGGAGTGTCTGTGTTTTTATCGCCCATCTTGGATTTATTTCACACCATAACCTTATGGCACTATTTATAACTACCATATATGACCAAACAATTTCTTCCAATTTCTGTATGGTTTGACTGAATTGCAAAGGTCCCCGAGGGTAGGAATGCATGGAACGCTTGCAACGCTAAGAGAATTGCCCTCAATTCCAGGACATTTATGTGCAAGTTGGGCTCGATGGGAGTCCAGCTGCCTTAGACAGTCTTTCCTTGAAAATGTCCCCCCACCAAAACAGTGAAGCGTCCATGGTCACCATGGACATGGGTTGGGATAGAGAACGGTCGACACCAAAGATTCTTTTGTGGCTCCATCCACCACAGCATTTCTTCCTTACAACGGTTTGCAAGGCATATCATGTGGTTGAGTGGGTGGGTTAACAATGACCATTGTGCAGAAAGGAGCCACTGTAGGATTCTCATGTGCAGTCTCGCCAGTGGTACTAAAGTACTAAAGTAATGGCAGCTGCCATGGAGCCCAAGAGTTGCAGTACAAGACGTGCTGGTACAAACGTGTGAGGAAGAAGGTCTTGAATTTTGTGAATTATTTTTTAAAAGCCTGGGGGGGGGGGGGTATTTGACAGGATGTTGTGTCGAAGACCGCTTCAATAAATTGCAGTGTCTTCTTTGTGGACATCTGAGATTTGTCTTTGTTGACTGTGATCCCCAAGCAGAGAGTGAGACCTTGAGTGTAAGAGGCTGCAGACTAGGAAATTCCTGGTCGGGGCAGTAAGGAGCCAGTCGTCTAGATAGGGAAACACCTGGAATCTTTGTAGTCGAAGATGGGCTACCACAACTGCCATACATTTGGTGAACACACGGGGGGGTGGTTCTCAAGAGACCGAACGGCAGAACCCTGAACTGGTAGTGATTGGCTCCCAGCTGGAAGCGGAGAAACCTCCAGGAATGGTTATCCATCTTTATGTGGTAGTACACATCCTGTAGGTCTATAGAGCACATCCAATTGTCCCTCCCTAGGAAGGGAAGAATGGACTGTACTGTGACCATCCAGAATTTTTGAGGTTTGATAAGTAGGCTGAGATCCAGGATTGATCTCCAGTCCCCTGTCTTTTTTGGCACTAAAAAGAACCTACAGTAAAACCCGGATCCTGTCTGTTTTGGTGGGACTGGTTGGAGAACTCTTTTTCTTAGCAGTTTTTCTATTTCTAAGGCTGCTAATTCCCTCTGATTGGGTGGTACATCAGGGATTCATTTGACGGGTGTGGGAGTTAAGTCGAATGGCATTTGGTAGCCTCTACCCCGAAAGGGGTGTCTTCCATATGAGTTGCCCCCTCTGCCCCGGGGGGGGGGGGTTGTTCACCACAAGTGTCACGAAAGGATCCTTGGGATTTCTTGAACCATATCTTTCCTCCCTTCTGGTTCCTGGAGTAGGACCTTTGGAGGGTTGGAAAAGCATATGCCCACAGCAGACAAGGTCTTTCTGTCTTTCTCACTACGTGCAAGAGTGTCTCATACTTTCTGTCCGAAAAGTGCAGATTCGTCGACAGGTGCATTGACGAAGGAAGATTTAAAGGGATCTGCGAAGTCACACAATTGCATCCAAGCATTACGTCTCATGACAACACCAGATGCGGCAGCTTGAGCTGCTCCCTCGGTGGTGTGAGATATCACAGATTCCTCAGAAGAAAGGTTAGAGGACTTTCATTCTGAGACATTCTCGACGGGGGAAATGGAACGTCATCTGGGGGAGAGCATGGGGACCCTTCTCCCTCATCACAATCAGTGCTTTCTGTGATTCCTCCGGTGAGTCAAGATGCTTCCTCTTGGCATCATTTCTTCTGGGGTGGCTCACCAGTAGGATCTTCCAAGGAGGACTCCGGAGAAGGGGTTCCAGTGACTCCCATGCCCACAGACCCAGTATTGCGGGTTTGGAGAGGAGCATGCTAGGGGAGGTTTCTGATACTGGTGTCCTTGGTGCTGGCTGTGAGCCTTCGGAATGAAGGGCTCTTTCCATCACCTGTACAGGAGGCCCACTCGAGCCCACCTCCAGTTGAGGGGTTCCGAGAGAACTGGAAGCTGTTGGAGCCGTGGACATAGATGGTGCCATCGAGAAAATAGGCTCCGGATTAGGTATCAAGGTACGGATGGTCCAAGCACCGCTCCGAGAAAGCATCAGCTCCATCGTAGCCAATGCAGCAAGGATGTTCAGTGCTGACAGAGGAGATACTGTTGTGGGAGCTGAGACAGTATGTACAGAAGCAGACATCGGTACCGAGAGCAGGGAGGATGCTGGAGGAGGATAAACAGGGGAAGATGAGGTAAAGGATTCTGAGTCAGGAGGGACAGAAGGTCTAGCTGGAATGGACAATCCCCTAGCTGACAGAAGCTGATCCACAACCCGCACTAGGTCTAGTTCTGAAAAATTCTTATTGGATCTAATGGAGGCTGCTGAAGGGGAATCAGGTCTTTCTAGGAAGGGACTAAACCTCTGCCCCAAGAAAGGGTCATAAGTTGGAGAATATCTTGTCCTTGGCACGTATTTGAATTTTGGAGCCGAAGAAACTATCAGCACCATGGCCGGGGATGGTGCCAAGGCATGTACAGTCATCGGAGCCCATGGAGCAGAGGAGACTGTCTGCACCATGGACAGGGATGGTGCCGAGGCATGTACAGTTATCGGAACCAATGTGGGAACCAAGAACGGCACCGGTCAGTGGTGCCATGGTTGGAACCAAAATAGGAATTAATACAACGGTCGGCACCGAGGGAGAGGACACAGATCCTGGTGCCGAAGAAGTCTGCGCCGAGGGCATTGGCGAAGCACAGAGCCGACTCGGTTCCATAACTGACGGGGATGCAGGAACCAAGCGACTCTGTTTTTCCTTATATTTTTTGGTCTTAGGAGGGGGGTGAGTCCTCCAACCCAGATAGAGCCTCTGAGAAGGGTGTCTTGAGTAACCCATTTAAAATAAGTTTATTCTTATGTTCTGCTAGTGTCCGATTACTAAAACTAGCATAAATGTCACAATCAGCTTTAATATGATCCACGCCCAAATAATTGACACAACAGACATGTGTATCTGAGTTAGGCATCTTGCGTCCACATTTGTCACACTGTTTAAAACCCAACTTAGCTTTGTCTGACATGGTGAGGAATACAATGCTATCCTATAGAAAAGATAAGATAAAATTACACACACGCACACACACACACTATATATAAAAATAATAATAAAAATCTTTAAAATATACAGATAAAATAATAAAATACCAGTGATGTTAGTTAAGGAATACCACTAGTAAAAAGGGAAGGCCTGTCAAAGATAGGAGAGAGGGACAGTAACAAAAAGGGCAAAAAATTAAATTACCAAGGAAAAGGGTAGGAAATAGGCAACAGTGAAAAAAGGATAACTCGACTAAAAATTTAGAAGAAAAAACTGTCATAAAATCAACAATTTACTACTTAGCTTTGAGAGAGATGGCTAACATCTGACTAGGAACGCTGCAAACGAGATCTGGAGCATCTAGAAGAGGGGCATTGTGGGTAGGTTCTTAACCGAGAGTTTTTGGCTTGCGCGAGTTGGAAAACAGCTGTATCAGTTCCTAGGACGGAACTGAGGTCCTATCAGTACTGTATGAACAAAAGACTTACAACATCAGATTCACAGTTATGGGATTGTGAATCTTTAGAAGAAGGAACCCTGTCTCTGTGCCGGTCAAAATTCTCCAACAAATTTTCCTCAGGAATTTCTTTACTGACATTGCCCACAGGAAACTATTTCTGAGCAACAGGATTAACAGCCTGCAATAATTGCCCAAGACAAGAAAATCATATTTATGAACAGACACCATGACTTCAGGTGAACATGTCTTCCATTGCAGGTAACACCTCGATGAAGACCAACTAGGAAATGGCCCTGCATCCTTGTCAATATGTCTCTTTCTCTGATTACCAAGAAGACTCTTCCCCAGAGTGTCTACCAGACTCCAAAAAGATGGCTTTCCCAAGCCCAAATCAGACAACAGCCAAAGAGGATACAGCTGAACCCTGGTCCATGGTAACTGGAAGGGCTAAACCATAGAAACACAGTGAAGCAAGTGAGTGGTCTGGGGAACACTGGTTGACCACTACAGGTTCACTCACTAATGGCTAAGGCACTGTCTGAGCTTATGGAGGTGGCAAGGGCTTTTTATAGCTTTGTTTCTTCTTTTTTTGCACAGCAGGATAAGCGCTAGTAAAGCCAGAGTACGTATCCATGCTGCTGCTGCTGAGGAAGAGGTCTGAATGCCAGTAAGCAGTGCTGGAACAAGTCAGTCAGAAGGCAAGTTGTCAAACAAGTGTTCACAAGCAGCATGTACACACAGAGTCCCTTTTTTGTAAAAGAATAAAATAAATCCTGTAAGAAATAAAACACCACTACTCAATATGCCTCGACAGAAAAAATATCTGATGGGTTATCATGGTACACAAGCACTAAATACATTAAAATGTTTTTCTGCCCATTTAAAATGCTTCCCAATCCTTAAGTTCACACAAAATTTACACAAGTAGCACACCTTTAACACAAATTAGCCCACAAACAAAAAAAATAAGCTATTAGCTTAAAACAGCAGCCCCTGACAAGAAACTTCTGACATGATACGATGAAAAATACTGAGTTTCTTAAAGGGGAAGTACCACTTTTACTCACAAATACAACAATTTTTCTGAAGAGGGCAACAATTTCTGTGTGGAAGAGTTCACCTGTGGGACTTCTCTGTAAAGTGAAGCTTGAATGCCATCGGCTGCTCCTGTGAAGCCTCAGAGCTTCTACCACTTCAGGCAGCAAGAAAGCACTGAAGCTATCTTCACTCTGATTGGCCAACCCGGGGGGGGGGGGGGTTAGTCAACAATCAGCAGTCAGAGTAAAGGTGTGAACGGGAGCCAGACCTTTGTAAAGCTGGCTGGTTTTCTTATCTTGGGTAGGATATAACCCATACAGCCAAAAGGCTACCGAAGCAGGTGAGAATGACGAACATTGATGGGAGTCTCTATTTTCAGGATTCAGTTTTATTTATTCTCCAACAAGCTTCTCCCATTAGGCAGATGAATCTCCTTGTAGGATAGTTAACTGATAAATGGTTTCAGGGGGGTGGCTATGCCTAGCTAAACAGGTTACTCCTGAAGTAAGGTTGTGTTGATACAAAAATAAATAGTTATTACAACGTGCCACCATCCCATATTATACTAAGATCTCCATTTCTCTGAAGTTGGTATCTCTACATACTATTTTTTTTTTAAGAAACATCATTAAAAAGGTTGATGTATTCAACCCTGGTCCTAAGCTAAGAATTTTCAACTATAGCTCTCCTTTTCTCCCGATCAAGTGTCTAATTTTACTATCCTACAAGACTGCCTGGAGGCCATCTTACATTAGATGGATTTAATCTGTCTAAAACTGAACCCATCAAAGGCCAACAGGATGTTCGCACATGAGCCTGGACATCAACCTCAAGCATCACTCACTTTTCTTGTATCTTTTATGGTGAAGACACATTAGAGTTCATACCTTGTGTGTGAAATCTGGTTGGGACTACTAACAACTTCTGATACTTTAGACCCGGGTGTTGGTGGCTGTGAGATCACCTTTCTTTTGTCTAAAGGCTAGCTCCTAGATTAAGTACAGCATTCCATCCGTGAACCTTGTCAAAGTGACCCTAACCCTAATATTTTCCCACTTTGATTAAGTGACCTTGGGTGAAGCACTCCACCAACTGTATACTAAATTATGTTTCTTGCACCATTCACATTACTCCTGTGCTGATGAGGTCAGGCTTTAAAAATCTTAGCTCTAATTTATTGCCCCCTGTACTGTTCACATCCTTTTTATTTTTGTGTCTTCCTTTTCACCTACGCCCCCACCAGATCACTCAAATCATCTAACAGGTAACTGCTGGTTTTTTTTTTTTCTCCACAGGACTCAAACACTTAACTAGTATTACGCCTTTAAAGGGACTACTTCCCCCAATCTGGATATTTGGCACTAAAGCTTCAATCTAAAGGCCTTTAATGGGTGTTGGCATGAACTTAATCTACTTTCCTGTCTTGAAAGGTGCAAAACTCCAATAGGCAAGGTGTTGAAGCAAACACCATTCTGTCATGAATAAAAGGCGGCAAAAGATGTTGTAAAAGACTTCTGAAACACAACAGAAACAAAAAATACTGTTTCACAAAATTCACCCATTATAGTTGTACATTCAGAGTCAACATTCAAAAATAAATAATTTGCTATACAGCATATCTTTATCTTAGCAAAAAGCTATGCAACAAAAATGATGCTGGAGGAAATGTAATACTTTCTTTTGATGTTTGACCTATTCCAGGCAAGCAATAAATCTGAAATCATTATTACTTACAGTAAATAGACCAAAATATCAGAGTAAATGATTTTGTGATTTGGTTAACTGAATCTCTAATGGATACTTTCAGACTTCTGGTTAAGTAGGTGGTTGAGAAATAAAATTCATGCAATCAGATGTAAAATGGATGTGCTCCCAGTTTTTTTTTTTTCCATCAGAAATAATACTTTAGGGGATGGGGCACACTTTTTCAGAACAATGGAACTATAGCTCCCAAACGTCTATCTCCAAAATAAGGAACACCAAATCTTACAAAGTGAAAAAAACAGGCCAAATGTGGAAGACTGCTACCAGCTTCACCTAGGAAGCTTACAACATGGTTTATAAAGTACAGTTGTGTAAAATCTTACCATAATTGTAGATGTCCTTGCCTTCACTACTGCAGTATTCCTTACGAATGGGATTCCCTGCTGTGAAGCCCTCCGTCCGGCCAGTTTACAAAAGTCTACCATTGCTTTAGGGTACAATGAACATCACCTGTGCACTCCACACGTAGGGTAAGGCATAAAGGTGACATTCAGGCGTACCATCCTCACAACTGATTGTCCCAGTAGGAACAGCAGTCCAAGAAAAACCAAGGAGAACCTGCACATCCAGGAAGGGAAAAATACCAGGGGGATGGATGGAGGGAGCGAATACTGCAGAAGTGAAGGTAAGGATATCTACCATTATGGTAAGATCTTGTACAACTGTACTATGTCCTTACATTCACCGCTGCAGTATTCCTTATGAATAGGAAAGTGCAAAAGCTCAAGAAGAAACTTGGGAGGAGGAAGTGGCAGAGCAGTCCAAGAAGCCATGAAGAATGGCAGCACCAAAACCAGCTCTAGCCTTGGAGATACCATCCAACTAGTAATGTTTGGTAAAGGTATGCACAGAAGTCCAGGTAGCAGCTTCAAGAATAGAATTAGTGTCCAAGCATTTGAAAAAGCACCAGAAAAAGCCACAGCTCTAGTGGAATGAGCCTTTACAGAAGGAAGGCTCTTGCCATAAAAAGTGTAACAAAAGGAAATAGCCTTTGAAATCCAAGTGGAAATAGTTTGCTTGGAAACAGCCAAACCTAAAGACCTAGGATGAAAGGAAACAAATAACTAGTCAAGACTTTTCGGATAGCTGTAGTTTTATCCAAATAAAATCTGAGCTGTCTATGCACATCTAAGGTATGTGGCTCCTACTGTGTAGAGGGAAAAAAGTAGGCAAATTAATAGACTGATTAAGTGACAACTCATTAACCACCTTGGGCATGAAATACGGATTAGTACGCAAGGACACCCTGTCACGATGAAATCTCAAAAAAGGTGGACAAGCCATTAGGGCTTGCAACTCAGACACCCATCTGGCAAAAGTGAGTGCTAACAAAAGAATTGTCTTTCAAGAACAGTGATGCAAGGAAGCTGAAATAGCAGGCTCAAAAGGAGCCAGAGTCAATTTTTCCAGAACAAAATTAAGATTCCAGGGAGGAGGAACAGGCTTCCTGGAAGGTCTAATATTATGGACGCCTTTAAGAAATTACTTAGTCTCAAATCTAGCAGCTAACAGGGGAGTTAAAGGCAGACAAGCAGAAAGACGATAAGTGGGCCTAAATAGAAGAATAGGCCAAACCAGCACTGAGCAACTCATACAAATAAGAGAGAACCAAAGGAACATCCACAGAAAGTGGGTCCAGGTCACGAGAAAGACACCAAAATAGAAAACCTCTTCCATTTAGATAAGTAGGATTTCCTAGTAGTAGGTTTCCTGGCCTCCTGCAGGACATGCAGCACATCCTCAGAAAAAAGGTGCCTATGAGGAATCAAAACCCTGTCACCCATAGTGTCAGTTGAAGTGTGAACAGGTGGGAATGGATGGGAGATCCCTCGACTTGTGTGAGGAGATCCACCCTGTGAGGTAACTTGTGATGATTGCCCCTGGCTAGGTGCAGGGGTAGAGGGAACCACTGCTGTTGCGGCCAAAAGGGAGTCACCAACAAGATTTTGGGAGCATCTTGTTGAATCTTAAACAGGACTCTCGGAATGAGAGGAAGAAGAGGGAATGCATAAATGTAACTGGCATGCTCTAAAGTACCTCAGTCTAGATGACGCAGTTGAATTTTTTAATACTACCTTCCTGAACATCCTTAATTACTATGCCCCCCATAAGATTTTCCAGAACCAAAGCACAACCCTTCCCCATGGCTACAGAAAACCACTAAGTCAGAAATGAAAAACAGGGATAAAGCCTGGGAGCACTGGCGCAAAACCAAAACCCCCTCAGCTAGACAGAAATTCCTAGAACTACGCAACAGAGTCAAAAAGCTAATAAAATAGGACAAATTCCAATACTACCAGTCTGCCCTAGACTCCTCACAACACAGCCCCAAACAATTCTGGTCCTCCATAAACTCCATCCTCCACCCAGGTAAAGTCAGTACCCCTCCTCCTAACATCCCTCACTCCTCAGAAAATATTGCTACCTCATTCAACACACACTTCACCCAAACCATACTATCACTAGCTAAACAACACAACCCCCCTCCCCTCCAAACCACACCTTCAACTAGTAATCTCCCCACTGCCTTCTCTTTTTCTCCTGTACCTACCTCCAACATAAAAAAACTCTTAACTACACTTAAACCCACCAAATTAGCAGCAGACAACCTCCCAAGTGAATACCTACAAATCGCAGCTGATGCTCTGGCCTACCCTGTATCCATCTTGATTAACCGATCTCTGTCAGAAAGTTACGTTCCCACACTGTGGAAAGTCTCACATATAATTCCCCTCCACAAAGGCGGACCCTCTGTAGAACTAACCAATTACCGCCCCATAGCTATTCTCTCTCCACTCTCCAAAATATTAGAGAGATGCATACACTCTCAGGTCTCAGACTATCTCCTTACTAACAACCTCCTTTCCAGTACTCAGCATGGTTTCCGACCAAACCATAGCGCCACCACTGCCTTACTCTCCTTTACTAACACTATCCTTCAGCATAAAAACAATGGCTCTCTCTCCTCTGCTACTTTTCCTAGACCTATCTAAAGCATTTGACATGGTCCCACACAAACAACTTATCTCTGTCCTCAATAACCTATCCTTCTCACAATCAGTCACCAACTGGTTTCAGAGTTACCTGTCTGACCGCCAACAATCCGTTGTATGGCAGAATGACATATCTCCCCAACTACCTGTCTCCATAGGGGTCCCCCAAGGATCCATCCTTGGACCCCTACTCTTCTCTGTTTACACCAATAATCTAGCCTCTGCCACCAAACATGGCACACTCATCCAATACGCAGATGACTCGACCATCATCTGCTCAGCCCAGTCCCTACCCAAACTGCAAAAGGTCACACAGGAAGCCTTTTCCTCTGTTGAAACATGATTATCTGATGCCCAATTAATACTCAACCCAAACAAAACTAAACTACTCTTCTTCCAACCTACCAAACATACTCAAAACAACTCTCACTTTAACATCACGGCAAAAGACAACACCACTATATACCCAACTGAACACACCAAATTGCTAGGAGTGGAAATAGACAAACTAAAATTTGACATCCATAAAAAAAGTCCACAAAAATCTAGGAGCATTATACAGAAATAAACAATTTCTCACCAAAGCAGCAAAGATTTCAATAGCAAATTCCCACCTTATCTCCACCCTACTTTATGCCTCTCCAATATATACCAACCTAAGGCAATGTGATCTAAACAAGCTAGAGACCTGCTACAACAAAATCGCCAAATTCGCCACAGGGGCATCCTACCATAGTCACCACTGTCTCTCACTTGCTGAACTGGGCTGGCTTGAACTCCCTCACCTCCTTCAGTGGCATCAACTCTCACTCACCCACAAACTAGTAAACCATCCACTAAATGTCCCATCCCTCCAGAATCTACTCCAACCCTATCGCACCACCAGACCACTAAGATCCAGCAACAAAAATCACTTGCAGATCACTAAAGCCAATAACTCTGCTGGTGAAGCACTATTCTCTTGCGCCATAGCCAAATTATGGAACTCACTTCCACCCACAATTACCTCCGTACCATCATGCACCCACTTCAAAACTTTACTAAAAGCGCACCTAAAAACATGCTGGCTATGCCCTTGCAGCTCCCACTCTAATATCATCCACCCCATCAAACTACTACCTTTCTTTCCACTCCACTAACTACCTTGATTATAGCAAGCTCAGATGCTCATAAGCCTAGTACTTATTATACAGCAGGAACTTCTCATTGTTACACTTGTTAATGCCTGTTATGTACTTCACAGATAAAGATTCTAGTTGTCTACTGATGTACTATGTTCATTTGTAAATATGTTGTAAGTAATTTCTATGTTAAATTGTTAATCGCTATGTAATCCGATGTAACTACTGTCCGTTTATTTTACTGTGGAGCTTTTCTCCCCGGGCCTCCGCTGAAAATGGACCCACGTCCAGTCGGACACTCCCGGTCAACAAATTTAAATAAATAAAGAAAGAAAGAAAGAAAGGAGCCCCTTCCAAGAAAATGAGAGGGCATCCACCTTCCATACCAGCGGATCTCAGACTCTGGCACAAGCAGTTGTCTGTTCAGATGTGAGGCAGGGAGATCTACTTGAGGAGTACCCCACTGGTGAACAATGTCCAGAAACACATCATTGCGAATCACCCATTCATGGGATTGAGTGAAGGACCTGCTCAGATGGTCTACCACAACATTCATATCTGAAGAAATATAAACTGCCTGAAGAGTCACTCGACGCTGGACAGCCAGATCCCATACCAGAAGTGCCAGCCAGCAAAGGCTGTAAGATCTCATACCCCCCCCCCCCAGTTTGTTGACATACCACATGACTGTGGTATTGTCTGCAAATACCTTGAGAGGCCCTGCAGAGAAGAGAGGATGAAAGGTCTGAAGAGCCAGTATAAGAGCCCTCATCTCTTTGATGTTGATATGCCCCTTCCACTGACAAGGCGACCACACTCCCTGAACTGTCAGGCAGCCAAACATTGCTCTCCGTCCCACATCTGAAGCATCTGTGAACAGATCCTGAGAGGGAAAAGGAGGCCAAAAAGGGAGCCTTGGATTCAGAGACAACTGCTGAATCCACCACAGAAGTTCTTTCTTGAGACAGAGAAGAGGAACAGGAAAGTCTAGAGGATCCACATGCTGAAGCCACACTGATATCAGAAACCATTGGAACTTCCTCATGTGGAGCTCGGCCAGAGGGAGCATCGGAATGGTGGAAGCCATGAACCCCAGAGCTTTCAGAAACTCCCTGGCTGTAATGGAGGCCAGGGGAAGAAGAGTTTGAAAGAAAGAAATGAGAGTTAATGCCTTTGGACTAGGCAGGGATGCCAGCACTGGCACTGCTTGAAATCTGCAACTCAGAAAGACATGATCATGCGAGAAGGAGTCAATGAAGATTTTTTGAAGTTTACTGTGAACCCCATGCTCTGAAGAAGAGAAATGGTAAAATGAAGATTTTGCAAAAGGACTTCTGGAGAATATGCCTGAATCAGCAGGTCATCCAGATAAGGAAAGATTTGGATCCCTTAAAGCCTGCAAAATCACAGGAGCAAGGCATTTGGTGAACATCCTTG
Organism: Protopterus annectens; assembly: GCF_019279795.1. Lineage (NCBI taxonomy): Eukaryota > Metazoa > Chordata > Ceratodontiformes > Protopteridae > Protopterus > Protopterus annectens. The sequence goes on from NC_056738.1 coordinate 387,119,969, forward strand.
GGGAAGTAGAAAGGCCAAAGCACAAAACAGAAAATGCCAAAAAGCAACAGAGAAATGCAAAAATCTCCTGAAGAGAGTATGGATCGGAATATGAAAATAAGCATCCTTGAGGTTCAGACACACCAGAAAGGCCTGAGGGAGCAAAAGAGGAAAAAGGGACAACATCTGAAAGGAAGGCACCTTCGGAAAGGATGGGAGAGGTCTAGAATAGGTCTCCAAGTGCCTTCTTTTCTGGGCACTAGAAATATTCTTGAATAAAACCCTTCCCCTCTTTGGGACACAGGCACCTCTTGAACAGTACCCTGAGACAAGAGGTCTCAAAAAAACTCTGGGGAAAAAAGGAAGCTGTTCCTCAGGAGAGTGAGAAATGCCCATAAAAGGAGGGTGGGAAATACAGACCATGAAGTACCCTTGCCAAATGACTGACAGAACCCAAGAATCCTACGTGATTTGGAGCCGAAGAGAAAGAGGAATGCGGCTTGGAACGGGTGGATAGTCAGACAGCATGCAATACTGCCTATGAACAAAGGCTGGCTTAGAAGGGTAGTTTCACTGAAATGTAGGCACAGGATAAACAGACATGCTTAAGTCCTGTAAAGCCTTGCCCTTGTCCTGAAGAGACAAATAAACCAGCAGCCGCTTCACCAAACAAGAGAGAGGAACATCCATCAACTTAGCCTTAATATCATTGGGCAAAAGTTGAAGATGAAGCCATGAATATCTCCTCAAAACTAAGCCAGAAGCAGCAGCCCTAGAAGATCTGCTGCATCATAACTACATTTGAAAGAATGACAAGCCACCTAAGAAGTCCCAACCAAGCAAAGAGCAGATTTACTCTCAGATTCTGAAAGATCAGAAAGAAACTGACAAGCCTGAGAAAGAAGAGGCAATACATACCTAGAGATATGGGTCAGATAATTAACAGCCCTAAAAGTTCGGGTAGCTTTAAGTATAAACCTTCTTATTCAGCCTATCCATGGTTCTACTGTCCTTGTCAGAAGGCAGTAACTTAAACGAAGGAAACAATTGAGATGGCTTATCAGACACTACAAACTCCACAGGGAGGTCAGCAGCAGGACATTTAAACAAAAACGAACAATACTCAGGCACCCTATTAAACCTATCAGACTTCCTGGGAGCAGGGGGCACAGAATCCAGTGCTTTAGATGCAGTGAAAAAGCATCCAGTAAAGCAGGCAAGACAGGAGGAATGGCTGCAGGTTTAGGAGATTCCATCTGCAGTAAATCATAGTACCTATTATGGATATCTAAAACCTGGGCACAATCCCACTTAAATTCCATCATCCTAGAGGCAGTGTCCCCAAAGGAAATTTCCTCAGAAGGATTATATAGAGTATGAGAATCCTCAGACCCGTAGTCTAAAGGAGACTGTCCCCAAAGGAAATTTCCTCAGAAGGATTATACAGAGTATGAGAATCCTCAGACCCATAGTCTAAAGGAGACAGAATCTGGGTAGAATAAGCAAAAGAGTCATCAGCAGAATCCACCTCAGAAGAATGCAAGTCTCTGGGCCTTTAAGGGGAGGAGGACCAAAGGAGGAGCAGGAAGGGAAACCCCTTGAGGAGGCCGCAATGACAGTAAAGCATTAAATAACCCCTGAATAAAGGCCTGCCACTCACTTTGTGGATCCCTAGGAGCAGAAGAAATATGGTTAGTTTTCTGCTTCTCTCTCTTTTTTTTTTTTTTTTAAGGGGACAGCAGTCCTAGAAACCCGAGAAGGCCCAAACTCAGGATGGCATTATTTTTTTTTTTTAAGGGGACAGCAGTCCTAGAAACCCGAGAAGGCCCAAACTAAGGATGGCATTCCAGAACTGCAATAGAAATCTCTTCCCTAAAGAGAAACTGCAGAACCCCTCTAGACCCCTCGGAAACAGTCAACCATGGCTCCCTCTGAATGCCCAAAATAGATGCCTGCAAAGCCTCATTGACATGCTGCCCGCAAGATCCTCACCAGCTTCCAACCCAAGCATGGTAGAAGAATCTGATAAAACAACCGAGTGAGCCTCCGGGATCATAATAACCTCAGGAGAAACTCCCTGTAGAGGCTGGACAGCGAAAGATATGCTACCTTATGCACCTTCTTCTTCCCTGACGGCTGACCCTCGGGGCAGGAAGTTCTATCCATAGCACCTGCAGCAAGAAGCTTAAATCGCTGGTTCTCAAGATAAAAGGAAAGGGAAAAAAGCCTACTACGAAGAGTTTTGGGGACCAACGCCTGACTAATTGAACAAGATGTATGGTTGTGAGCAGCACTTAAGCAAAAAAGACACATTGTGGTGGTCTTTATGGGGAATCAGTCTCCCTCACTGGCATTTACCCTTCCTGGATGACATTAACCCCAAACAGCACAAAAACAGAAGAGTAACCAAAAACCCAACTGGATACTTATCTGCAACTGTGAGGACTCCAGCAAACAGGAGTAAGCAGAGGAATGCCAACAAACAGAAAAACGGAAGGAAGTAAAAGGCCGACGGTTAAAACAGCATTCAGACTGGTGGCAAAATGAAGCTCTGAGGATGTTAAGCCTGAACGTCACCTTTATGCCCTATCCTAAGCAAGGAGTGCGCAGGTGACGTTCAGTGTACCTTAAAGCAATAGTAGACTTTTGTAAACTGGCCGGACGGAGCGCTTCATGGCAGGGAATCTAATTTGTAAGAAATACTGCAGCGGTGAATGTAAGGACATCAGTTTATTTATGCATGCAAAAATGTTCTTTTGATGAATTAATAGGATTCAATATAATTTACCGCAGATACTTCTAAATAAACAAACCAACCAAAAATGAATCTCTTAGCCAATTATTTCACTCCGATTTAAAAATATACTTACTTAAAACTAAGCCAAATGTAATATTTTCCCATGACACAAACTAAAAATCAAATGGATAACGCCCCCACTCACAATTACTACTATACATATGTATATAAACCAACAACTGTTATGTATTTTTTTTAACCTTAATATGCCTTCTACGTCAGCTAAAATGTACATATGTAAAAGACTCAACATATGTTAATTTAGAGTTTTAAAAACATCTCAAATTTTTATAGCAATTGCTTATAATTATATGTAAAACCTCATGTTCCCTTGGATTACTCATGTTTGTATACATGGTACTATACTACTAAATATCATTACAATACTTAAGTTTCTGTCAACAATTCAGGGACAAATCCAGAAACAATCGGGGTACATTTAAACATTAGTGCTATTAACTTGAGGATTTGGCAGAGTAAGAGAATGTGAACCAATATATATTTGTAGTAAAAGAAGTCTAGAACTCCAAGTATTACCATTATTTATTAAGTGTAATTCACCACCCTTTTAAAATGTTTTAAGAGGGACAGAGCTAAAATCGGGGACAGTTGAGAGGTATGCGTACTATGTTGCCAATTTCTAAAAAGAAAGTCTACAATACGGTTATATGATAATAAATTCCCTTGGGAAAAGACGCGGAAGATGAACCGCCAAGTATTCACAGCTATTTCCCACAACCTGGTATGCGTTCATGTTTTATAATTCCCGCCATACACCGATCAGCCCAAATTCTTTACATCAGTTGCCCCTACACTGGGCTTTACTTCGCAGGAGCAACTTTTCTATTTCCTTGTGGGACCAAGCAATGACTCTGGATTGACTTCTGCAACAGTTTAGTCCACGTACTTTATTGTCATCAACTACCGCTGTTACAAACTCATTAACTTATACACATCGACTTTAATAAACATGACTTACCGAATGCCAAGTAAAATGGAATCGAATTAATAAGAAACGAACACAATCAAATGCTGACACGCCAATTCTACTTGTTTTCTTATCAGCTTGCTCTTCTTTCGTTCCCAGGAAGTTCGAAGAGTCAGTCACTCTTCTCCAATCAAAACGACTGACATCACATATGCCCTGCCCTCCGCAATGATGTCATCAATTCCGGGTCTGTTTTGTTTTTACATGCAAGGAAAGAAAGTTTTCTTCGTACTGGTAGTGATTCCCCTCACAATGTATTGTGGCAACGACAACTATTTGGAAAGATATTTTCTAACTAGCCCCTGATTTTAACTCAAATGTTAGCTTTGTCCCTCTTAATCCTTCCTAAAACTGGTGACCTTTAGAGAAAAGGTATTGAATTAAACCCAGTAGTTACACTTATTACAGTTACAGACGTATTTTACTGTACATGATATATACCGATTCACATTCTCTATTAAGGCAATGTCTCAAGTTAATGGTATTAATATTTTTAAAATGTTCCTGATTATTTCTGGACTTGCCCCTGATTCGTTGAGAGCTATGGGTATAACCGTTGCATAAATGTTGTCCCCTTAATGATACAGCAAAGTTCAAGACCCATTAAATAAGTTAAGGCTGTCACTTAGGATTGCTAGACTGGCAGACTTTGGTAGTATTACTTCTGAAACGTAGTTTCTCGTGTACTCCATCTTCGACAAAACAAACCCCGCTATAACAAGGAAGTCCAAGAATATCGGTGACGGGCATTTGTAATACCGTGTTATGACATCTCATCGAGTACATACCGGGTAATCACTGAGAAGAGCAAAGGCAAAAAACATATGCCCCCGCCAAAAAAAAAAGCAACTCCTCTCCAGAAATTAATATTTTGCACCCAGTCTTCATTCTGTCGACACTATCACCAGCTTATCGTTTACTTAACAATACCTGTAAACTGTCCTTGATTTTCAGGGAATCCCTGATTTAGACTAACATTTTAGCTCTATCCTTTTTGATACCACGTATAACTTGCGACTATGGAGAAAGGGTGAATAAATTACACTTAATAAATAATAATAGTAATTAAAGTTAAACACTTCTTTTACTTCAGAAAATCTATCGATGTCTCGGGTTAATATCACTCATACTTTAAAAAGGTCCCTGACTGTCACTATGTCTGGCTTTGTCCCTGATTCTGTTGAGATTTGTCCTCGACTTGTTGAGAGCCATGTTAACTCAATCCTCAAAAGGCTGCCCCCGATACACTTTGGAAAGATGTCACATCATTTTCAACTCTTCCCACTTATACATAGTTGTCACCTTGTATTGCAAGAAATCCCCGTAAGATAATGTGGGAAGAAAGGCCCAAATGTAAGGACAGAGTTTAAATATTGTTCTTATGTACTTGGAAAGTTGGTAGAATAATAAGATTTGTGTTAGCTTGTATTTTCTGAAGGATATGGAGTCTGAAATTCAAATGTGTCATCGTTTAGTGACTTCAACCCTCATTGATTTGCCAGAAAACTACCAATTTTATGAGGAACAGACCAAAAATATGAGATAAAAATCTGGACAGTTGAAAGGAGCACTTGTAACCATATAACATGTTTCTTAGACGTGCATTCGTAACAGTTAAATATATTTTATATATCTCTATACACTAGCCAATAATCATTAAGTGTTCTGTAAGTCATAGGATTTCTGAAATACCCTCAGAAAAAGTGTAGTCACTTGCATTCGCCGCAGGAGGTTGTCCCAGGTCACCCAATCTAAAAACAGTTGCACAACTTAAATGATGCTGGGAATTAGATCTATTTGAACAGTGCACATTCACCCTACTCCAGAAAAGAATGGTGAAAAAATGCTGTAACAGCAGCAGATGTCAAAGGTGGGATACTGAATGTCAATATGTTAGTCCAAAAAAATGCAATTGTTTACAGGACTTGTACGCCTTTTTAAGGCAGTTTCTTCAGGAGATACTAAATGCATCCCAGAGCAACTATAAACTGCAGAGGGAAGAATATGAATTTAGCCCTGCAGGTGGCGCCACTCTTTATAGGGAATATATTCAGTGACGTCACGGTTAAACTCTTGAAAAGTCCTAGCAGAAAAGCACATTCTCGCCGGGCGTTGTGGCGTGCGCCTGTAATCCTAGCTGCTTGGGAGGCTGAGGTTGGCGGATCGATTGAGTCCAGGAGTTCTGGATTCCCGTGTTCTATGCCGATCAGGTGTCCGCACTAAGTTCAGCATCAATATGGTGCCGCTGGGGGAGCCCGGAATCACCAGGTTGCGTAAAGAGGGGTGAACCGGCCCAGGTCGGAAACGGAGCAGGTCAAAGCCCCCGTGCTGATCAGTAGTGGGATCGCGCCTGTGAATAGACGCTGGAGTACAGCCTGAGCAACACACCGAAACCCAGCCTTGCACTTATGTTTTCAGCGTTATTCATTTTTTTGTTTTCATCACGCTTTATTTTATTTTTAACAGCTTCATGTTAACAGCATACTTGTGCCACATTTTCGTAGCAGCAATGTTGGATTATGCGAGAATCAATGAGTAAACAAAAAGGTATGTCTGTGTTCTACATGCTTGCATTTATCTTACATTTCATTTAGGGTGTCACGAAATGATATGCTTATTATAAGGCAATCGCAAATTTGCGGCGGGCGTGTTGCGCTTAATTTCTTGAGTACTAAAAATCCCGATAAAGGTACGCCACACGTAATTATTATTTTTTTTAATACAAGGACTGACTTTTTTAGTGAGTAGGACGTAGAAAAGTTCGTGCCGCTACCCCCCCCCCCCCCCTTTTTTTTTTACTGGCTGAACCTTCTGAGTGGAGTGTTTTTTACTCAGTTCGACTGCCACCTACTGATTAACGCAAGGGACAATGCGTTAGTGCTGCGATTTAGTTGTTCTTTCCTACAGAGATCGCTAAAGAGCAGGAAGTCACTCAAGTGCAGTTCAGTCGATGACGGGATTGCTCTACTGACAGAGAAAGTAAAACACACTTCTGTGCAAGTTACCAGCGAATTGTTATTGTTATTTCTTGCATTTAAACTGTAAATACAGATATACACCACCTGCAAAAAACGCATCCATGTGTGTGGGTATGTTATTTAAATATGTGTTGATTCATATGTGTGCATAAATTTTCATGGCACATTTATTTTTTACTTTGGTTATTTTCATCAGTAGCATTGGTGCGCGTTATAAAGTCCACATATGAGCCCTGGATGTACAGCATTATTAGTTTATGGAAAATTTTGAGTATTGTGTTTATGATTGTACAACCTGTGGAAGAACAACGTGGTTAGCCACCCGACAGTGTGAACCTTGGCTGTAAATGATTTTAAGTGTTGAAGTGACACCGCCACCTCATGTGCAAAAAAAAAAAAATGGATAGATTGTAGAGCCACTACCCTGTTAAGTGTTTTATTTAGCGTAGATATATCTCACCTGTCCAGATTTTCGCAGAACGCCTAGATTTGTTTCTGGTATTTTTAGCCTGTTCCTAATAAAATTTGTGATTTTTCTCTCAAATCATTGAGGATTGAAGTCAGTTTTGAGTTTCTGACTTCATATTCATCAGAAAAATGCATGCTAACAGAAATTCTGTTATTCTAGCAACCGTCTAAGTTTAAAAGAGTAATATTTAAAACTTTTCTGCTTGCTATAATGCAGCAGCACAGATAATTCAGCTACGAAACATGCATTTAAAGCATTTTCTGAAGTAAATATTGCTATAAGTGTAATCCATCTTTCCTCCCCGGATCACCTAAGTAGAGCAAAATGTTTGAGCCCAAATCTGTGGCATTTATAAGGTGTGGACCTCACTGATAGGCTCTAGATGACTGCAAACGTAGTGCAATCATAACCTCCTCAGAAGACAATATGATTCTCCCAAGAAGGCCTGAAATAGCTGGGGTCAAAACTACAGGCTAAAACTAAATACAAAGAAATGTATAATTGTATCCTTTGGAAAGCATACCTCCATTTGTAACCATCACACTGGCAAAGCACACCATAAAATTTATCCTGTAGTCGAGGATCTGGAAACCTATGTCAACAACAAACTGCCATTTCATCACCACATCCAAAATTCTAAGGAAATTATTTTTTTAACTGTACAAGTTATATCAAAAGGTACGGCTTCCAGGTAAAGGGATGTAATCATTCCACTGTACTCGACACTCATGAGGCCAGTGATTTTGGTATGTACCTGTCCAAAAACTTGATGAAATACCTTGAATGACCATAATGCTTCTTCACTAAGAAAAATCAAAGCTCCATACCTAACTAACCATAGGTGTGATCTCTATCATATTGTTGCTAGCTACAGATATCACATTAGTCTGGAAAACCACACCTCCTACCTAAACCTAGTGGAATCCATACCGCTCAACAGTCCATATTTTTGGTCTGTTCTTCATAAAATTTGTGATTTTCTGGATTTTGTGGCAAATCAGTAAGGACTGAATTCACTAAATAATGAGGCATTTGAGTTTCAGACTTCATATCCTTTAGAAAATGCATGGTAACACAAAACCTTTTATTCTAGCAAATTTCTAATTTATAACAGCAATATTTAAAATTTGTCCCTATTTGTGGGGCTTTGCTCCCCACTGTTTTTGGCTTTGTCCAGATTTTTTGTGCTAAGAAGTTGAGAGCCATGGAGGAACCTAACACCATACTTATGGGTGACTTCAACTTCCTGTCCATAAACTGGGAGACTTGTATGATCCATAATTCACTTGTTTAGAGGTTTTTGGTCTTCATCAATGCAAACACTCTGGGGCAACTATAAAGCCGTTAAGACAAGAAATGTCACTGAAGACTAGAAGAAGGAACAGATCAACAAAAATGCTAAAAAAAGATAGATGTGATTAAAAGCAATGCACAGTACAAAAACAGACCAAGATGCATCATGCACTATCGCAAATAACAAACTAAAAATTTCAGCATAGGTGGAACAACTTAGAAGATACGAAGGTAAACATAAAGGAAAAGTACAAAAAGTTTTATAGAGAATTGGGAAGTAAGGTAAAAGGAATTGAAAGACTGCCAACAAAAGAAGAAATAGATACAGGAGAAGTATCTATGAAGATCTTGTGGGATGTAATAAAGATGCTAAATGGACAGAGGAAGTTAAAGAAAGGATATGAGGTTTAAAGGTACACAGTATGAAATGGGATGAAGTTAACAGCCAGAGAGACTGAAACGAAGTAAAAAAACAAGCCTCTAATTTGAAAACCCCAAGCCCAGATGCAGTACCTAATTTTCGGCTGAAGGTATTAACATCTTTGCACAAAGATTTAGCCATGAGTAAGAACTACTTATATATGCATCCCGAACAAACACCAACCTGGTTAACAACAGGAAAAACAATGCTCATGCTTGAGTGAACCTGCAAGCTAGCTACCCTAAAAATTATAGACCAATAACTTGCCTTCCAACAACGTATAAACTATACACGGGAATTGATGCAGATGAAGTTTAGTCATATAGAAGAAAACTGAATTATGGCAGTAGAATGAAAGGTCAATAAAAGAAAGTCATATGGAACAAAAGATCATTTGTTGTTAAATAAAGTCAGTGTGGAGAACTGTAAAAAGGGGAAGAATCGAATAAGTGTGGCATGGATTGACTACAAAAAAGGATTCGATAGTATCCCACATTCATGGATAAAAGAGTGCTTAAAAATGTATAAGATACAGCCTACACTGATCGACTACATTACAGTGACCATGAAACAGTGACAGACAGTTTGCAATTAAATCATGATAAAGGACAAATTATTATCCCAGGGATAAAAATTCAAAGGGGGATATTCCAAGGTGACTCTTTGTCACCGCTGCTATTCTGCCTTGCTCTTAACACATTAAGCTGTCTACTTAACAGCTTAGGCCATGGCTATAATTTGGCTCCTAGAAAACAACAAAGTGTAAAGACTTTACATCTTCTCTTTGTAGATGATTTAAATCGGTATAGCTCATCAAATGAGGAAATGAAAGCACAATTGCAAGTTGTCAAAACTTTTTCAGATGATATAAAAATGTCATGATAAATGTGCAAAAGCAACCTTTAAAGCAGGAAAACTGCAGTACCAGGAACATATTAGTTTGGGACAAGAATGTAACATAAAAGAACTTGAGCAAGAAGGAGTGTATAAATATTTGGGAATTGATAAAGGATCAACAATAAAACATGGACAAATGCCAATAAAACTTAGTAAGGAATACTTCAGAATACTTAATCCTGAAAACAGCACTGACATCTAGGAACAAAATCCAAGCTATAAACCAATTTGCTCTTCCTGTTCTAATTTACAGTTTTGGTGTGATTGACTGGCCCCAAAACGTGTTGGATAGATTAGTTAGGAAAACAAGACGGATGCTTCATGCTCACCAAATGGCATACCAAGATTATATATTCCCCATTCCGAAGGAGGGATGGGCCTCCTTGAAATTGATTATATGTATAGATCTGCAATTGTGGGACTCCACACATCTGCCGACCTCACAAGACCCAAATATAGTGAAAGTTTTGAAACATGAGAATAAATCTAAGATGACTTTTCTGCTTAATCTAGCAAAAGCATATTGGTGTCAAGCAGGAATGAAAATCAAACCAGAAGTAGATAAAAATCAGACAGCAACTGAATGTGCCAAAAACAAAAAAAAAAAAAAACAAAAGAAAGAATATAAGGTGAATGACCAAATGAAAAGGCAAGAAATGTGGAAAAGGCATAAATTTAGCTCCGAGTATAGAAAATTTCTGCAAGAACCTCATGTTGATCAGGAACGAATGCAGGAATGGTTGAGGAGAGGCAAATTCAAACCAAGGGATGAAAGGTTAATATTGGCGTCCTAAGATAGTGGGGCTGTATACACGGTGGTTTACAAAGTCTATTGAAAATGTGGGAGAAACAGACAAATGTAGGTTTTGTAAAACTGAAGTGGAAAGAGTTGCATACCTCGTTGCTGGTTGCGACATACTAATGGCAGAAGGACGGTATATTGAAAGGCATAATAATGTGGCAAGACTGTTGCACTGCGGATTGTGCAAACATTATGGTATTGAAGTGGCTGAAAAACATTGGAAACGTGAGCCACAAAGCATCATGAAAATTGAAGAAGTCTACATCACATGGAATCATCCATTGCCAACAGTTCAAAAAAATAGATGCTAGAAAACTGGATATAGTAGTCCAAGGAAAGAAGACAAGAGTAGCATTGATAACCGAAATTGCCGCACCCAGTGACTACAGTGTCTTGAGTACAGAGAGACAGTCATAAAATATCAGGATTTACAGGCAGAAACGAGAGCAATGTGGGGACACCCAAACAGTTCCAATAGTAGTAGGAGCAATGGGTCTAATAAAAAAGAATTTACAATCATACTTGGATATGTTACCAATACAAGTAACTCCATACGAATTGCAGGAGTCATTACTGGGCACAATGCAGGTGCTGCAAAGAGCACTACTGGTTGATATCAGAGTCAAACAATGCTACTTTCGTGAACTTTAATCATACTTTGACTTAGGAATGGAGTGCATTCCTTCATGGTATTAGAAATCCAAAAAGCTTTGGAGAAATTACAAAAGAGCAACTAGTTAGGTCTCCAAATAGAGATACATATATCCTAGACCTAGTGGTCACGAACATGGGGGAGATGCTCCTCCCTTTCATACATTAACTCCTCCCTGGTAAGATTTGACCACAAAATTATCTCCTTTAGTATTAGTATTAAAACTAACCTAGAACCCGCATCAAGCTCCCAATCTGTTAAAAACTTTGCTAAGGCTAATCACCTCAAACTGAGTGGCATCTTATTACACTTCCAAGCGCCCCCTCAACCCCAGATGACACTGAGGCCTACTCTGAGCTGTACACAAAAGTAGTGTGCAACCACATTCATAGTTGCATAGAGGAGTCAGTACCTGTCTGAGTCAAACCTATGATAACTGGCAAAAATAAATCACCCTGGTGTACTCTTAGCATAAACAGGCTGTTCAACAAAAGGAAAAACAATCGTCTTCAAAGCCAAGAAGGAAAAGACAAAACCATGCAAAAAGACACTCGTCAATCTAAACAAATGTGGAGAGCTGGTCAAATCTGTCAAAAGTAACCTCCCAGGTGAAGGATAATCATAAAGCTTTTTTTTTAATTTTTTCTAACCTCAGGGGAAACACTCAGCAATGTGCTGAGTTAATCATGAATGGCAGCACTTACACCCAGCATGAAACTATAGCAAAGCTGCTAGCCAACAAGTTCAGTTCAGCACCCCATCACCTCCTACCACACCCAAAGAAATACCGCAACCACCCCCCTACCGGTCATTACAAGGGAACAGGTCCTTACTGTACTCGCTAAAACCAAAAACGCAGCCTCAATGGGTCATGACAACATTCCAGGATGCTTCTTAAACAACTTCAAACAATCTATCAGGGTCACTAGAAATTGGCTTTAACCACAGCTTCTGGATGGGCTTTGGCCCAGAGGAATGGAGGACTGCAACAGTTATCCCTGTGCACAAAGAAGACCCATCAACAGACCCAGGGAACTATAGACATAAGCTAGACCAGTATTATCTGCAAGGCTATGAAGAGAATGATCATGGATATGATCAATAATGACATAAGAACTCCCCAGACACTGGACCAGACCCAATTTAGCTTTGTCAGAGGGAGATCTTGCATGGGCCATGGATGAGGGTAAAATGGTACACATTGCTTATCTAGACCTGCTCAAAGCTTTCAACACATTCCCCCACTTGGGGATCATAGATAAATTTACCGAGTTAGGTATAAGCCCCTACATTCAGATGAATAGCCAACTGGCTCACTGACCGTGCACATGTCCGGATAGGTGAATCTACTTCCGATAAGGAACTCTGGTACTAGAGTGTCCTACAAGGTTCAGTGTTGGGACCCCTCCTCTTTGATATATACTTCTCGGAATTGAAGCCCAATGTTGGGGGCTTTTGGATCACCAAGTTTGCCAACAACTGTAAGCTAGGAGAAATTACTGAATCCCCAAAAGATGTTGACATCCTACAGACAGGCCTAAAAATGACAAACGACTGGTATCAATACCATGGTCTGAGACTAGATGCTAAAAAGTGTGTAAACATACTCTTCATTGAATCAGAAATTCCTGCAAATTATAATATTGATAGCACACCCCCTAAAAATAGACCCAGCGGTGAGGGGCCTAAGATAAATAAATAGTAACCTAAACTTTGACCAGCAGGTAGCTATGATAGTGAGGAAATCCTTCTGTGTAAATCAACTTACAAGTAAAGGCATGGTATCAAGATCAAAGAAAATCATAGTGTCATTGTACTCTGCCCTCATCAGGCCCATCATCAAGTACAATGCTGCCTTCTTCGTGTACCTAACCATGCACTTATACCAAACAGAGTGGCCCCAGAGGTTTCTCGCTAGAAAAAAATGCAAAGTGTAAGAAACAAGTCTTATGCAGACCGACTAGAAGCCCTATCCCTTTACTCCATTTCATATCATTTGTTGAGAGTGGGTTTATTCCTGACCTACAAGGCATTCTCTGATACAGCCCTGATGGAAATGTTACATATTCACAAGAAAAACTGTACAAGGTTTACTCGTTCCATGGACCTGAACTTTATTTGTGATTCTAACAGGACTTGCTGGAGAGACAGATTTATATCCCAAAGGCTACCTCGTCTACAGAATAAACTTCCCTTGTTTGTTAAACAAAGATCGTCCCTCACTCTCTTCAAAAAGAATTTTGATAAATGGATGGGGGACGCAAATTCATTCTGGGGGTACTGCCTATGTTCCTTATGGACAGAGGCAGTCTGTAAAAAGACTCAGAGCTCCAGCACCCAAAGACCCACTACCCTGATACTACCCCATCCCATATCAGGGGAATTAGGATATAATATTGTCATACCCTGGATATTATTGGGTATGCTTGTAAAGGCACTTGTGCCATTAACATAGTAATCATCTATGAAGTTATGAACCTATAAAGAAAAGTATTTGTCTTATCCTGTTCAAACATAATTAGGATGAATGGATGGGAGACTACGTTTTTTTACTGTATTTCCTGTGGCAAAAATTGATGTTATGAACAGCAGTACACTATAATACATGTCCCTATCTGTTCACAAGCAGTATTCTTCAGGCACATGACCATTCAGTTCTGGTTCTTTAATCTGAATGATCACCACTAAGTAAACATGAAAAGTTGTATAGTTTTTATCACTGATGCATGAACAAGAAAAGAGCAAAGAATTAAAATAAGAAAATGTTGATTATTAATGACATTTTACATGTGTATGGAAAAATGTGGAATGTGCCTTTAAAAGTCTGTTAAAATAATTTGGGTTAGTAAAGTTCTAGCACTTTTAGTCATGCAATCAATTTGTTGTAATCAGATGATGGGAAGTCAGTTGCCTGTTGGTACTGTATAAAGGTGGTTGCCTGTCCAAGACAAAATGAGACGTTGATTCTTCATTCCTTAGTTTATTGCAGGCCAAAGCAGGGGTTTTGGCCAAGGATTCAGGACCACTGGAGCTTGATAACTCAGTTGGGGCTTATTGTGGATGCAGTCTTAGTGCCTATCAGTTGAAGATATTGTTTGGTAGAGCTGAAGAGAGAATAAGACTGGGCCTATAACAGTGACCTTTTGCTTGTTAGCCTAGTGCTATAAGGACTATACTCAGTCTTGGACTGAGTTTTTTAATAATAGAGTTAAGATGCATGGACTTAAAACCTTGATTCTTTATAAGAAGTCACATGGTTTGTTGACTGGTCCCATGGAACATTAGTTTTTTTCATTTGTGTCAGCGGTTATCTGCACTATGACATATAACTTTGCCTATTTTGAAGTCTGCACAATTTTTTTCCCCAAATATATTTGGTGTGTCCTGCTGCTGGGTGATCACGTCATTCTTTGTTAGTACATAACCTTCAAGATTTCTCCCATTCACTTTTCCAGTGTGATTAAAAATAACTTTGCTTTGTTTTTGACTTTTGAGAGCAGGCTGAATTTATACATAGTGCCAGAAAACTTGATGGGAAGAATAAGTTAATTTCTATATTCTGGTAATAATCTGTACATGTTTTGGTGAAATTTGAAGACTAAATAATAACTCTTTTTCTCTTAAATACCTTAATTATGATTCCAGTAAAGATTATTTTTGGAGGTTTTACCTAAATGTTTATCTTATCTGTATTTGTTCATAATGCTGACATTAATAATGTTGAAGACATCAGTGACAGTTTCTACAGCAGATGTATTTGGTTATTGAGAACAATATCTCAGTCCATTTCATGCATCTGTCATTTTTATTGTGTTGTAGTTTCCACTAACAAAATCTAGGAAGGGTGATTCACTCAAGACAGAATTTGACTTGATGTATGTGTGCGTGTTTTTGGCACGTCCATCTATGCGTTTTTTGTGTACAACATGTATACAGCATGTATAATTTGTCTTTATTGTGTGAACACAGCTAAGTTATGGTGATGAATGACATGGGCAGAATAATAAAAGTGTGAGTACAGTCCTAACAGATGCTTAATGGTGGGAGCAGAGTGGTGCCAAAGTATCTGGTACTCTGGTCACTTAAACATTTTACACCCTTTTAATTAGTGCCCATTTTGAATGGAAATAAATAAACAAATGCATTTAATTTATTTATATTTGTTTGCTTATTTGTTTACATTTGTTAACCAAGAGAAGTGGGATATCAGGATACACTTAATTTCCTTGGCCAAAGGCAGAAAGTACAGGTAAACATGCATAGAGGTTCACCCTAGAATGACAACATTTAAAACATGAGAACATTTTGTTTAGTTTAGACATTATGTGGATTACTGTAATAAGCTGTATTTCACACGTTTGTAAATGAAAATCTGGATTTGCCTCTCTGTAAGGCTTACTGGATGTCATGACAGCACAGAGGTTAGAGTTGCTGCCTTATAGCTTTTACAGAAGCAGAGTCCAGAATTCAGCCATTATCACCATTTACCAGAGTTCATTTGTTTGTCCAGTGTTCACATGGGTTTTTACTACTTTCTATAAATGGGTGGTTAAGTGCAGTACATGGCCATATATGGAATGTGGGAATGCCCATTTTCTAGGTGGTATGACTTTTCTTAATTTAAAGATAGTAGAAACTAACATGCAAAAAGAGACATTTTCCCAAGTGTTAGTTTTTAATCATGTTGCCCCTTTTAAAAATAATGTTAATTTTGGAATTAGTATTGCTTTGGTTTAATAAGATTATCAAACAGGAGTGCATAGCCTTACTCTGGAAGAATTTGAGAAATAGCTTGAACCCAAAATCTAGCAGCACTAGTAAAATATGAGTAAAGGTGGTAGCATCTGAAGCATAACTTTTTTTTTCTCGTAAGACAGTTGATTTTTCGGTACTTTTCCATTATCAGGAAAACACTTCTAATAAGCGCTTTGAGTGCTTGGAATCTTAGCCCGCTCATCTGGTTTTGATGCTGCTCGTGTCAATATATTACATAGATCTACATGTTTACTCAGATGTAAGACATTCTTGAAACAGTATTTAAAAAGTACTATACAATTAGAAGGTGAAAACGGAAGAATATTTTAAGGAGTTGTCATATCCTAGCTAGCCTGTGAACCCTCGTTCAAACATGTGTCCAGGGGGAAGTGAAATACTCTACTTCAGTCACTGTGAATTACTAAAAAGAGTGAGAGCATTCCCTAAAATGCTGTCTGGCTTTGATGTGCCTGACATGCTGGTTTCATGCAGCACTCACTGTAACACACACACATGACATGACAGGAAATAAGTCTGTATTTTTTTTTTCCTTTGTCGGACAGTTTCCTGCAGTGTTTGCTTTCCTGAACAAGCGATCATCGATAATTATGCCAGTAAAAGTGGCTGTTAATTTAGTTACTATTTCCTCTGTACTTCTCCCACACAGTGTTGTGCATCCCAATTGGGTTGGACGTATCTAGTAACATTCTTCAGTAGGTGTGTCCTTCATTCTATTCACAACTGTTTTAATAAATATTCCATAGAACAAGGTGCGGTTTGTTTGGGGAACGGTAGCAACACAGCAAATAAAAAAAGATTACAGCATTATATAAAGTCCAAATCACAACAGCAATTGTGAGTGCTTGCTAAGATTCCAAGTGCTCAAACCGCTCATTAGAAATGTTGCCCCGATAACAGAAAAGGACCGATTATTCTTGTAAGCTAGAGTGTGGAAGAACCACTGAAAGCAAATACACAAACTTTATGCTTTTACTTAGCAGGTCATCTCAACTGAAAACTAGCATGTATTGTTATCAGATAGACAACAACCAAAAGCAAGAAAGTATCATAGTAGCCTACACTGAGCAGATTATCTTTGGTATACCATACGTCAGAAAATGGCAGGGTACAAATATTAGCTGGTAGCTACATGTCAGTACAAGGACAGAATAAGGATTTAAAAGTGCTAGCTTAACAATGCATTGTAATTGTTAGATCTGATGTAATTCTTGGAGACCAACAAAAGTTGACTTAGGGGAAAATAGGGTATGTACGTGTTAGCATTTCAGAATGGCCATATACTAATGCATGTGTAGAAGGGTTAACAAATAATAGTTTTCCAGTTATATGCAAAGGGTACCAGGGCCTTGGGATCTGTGGTGTGGAACATGACAGGTGCCACAGGCTGAGTTAAGATAAGGGTCCATATGCCCTCTACAGACTTTTTTAAATACATTATTGATTGACACAATAATACACCGTAGTTTGCCATTACCATATAACAATAAATGTACAGTAGGGTTATTACTTTATTATTATTTTTTTTTTTTGCTTCTCACTCTAATTTCTATCTAAGCATTATCTTACTATTTACTTAATAAAGATATTTATTTAAATTAAGTATGTGTTTTTCATAAATATATTGATTATATATAAAGCATGAAATCAATTGTTCATCCATTTGATGTGACACCATTAATTTTTCCAAAAGTGCTGTTATTTTTTATTTAAAGAAATGTTTGTCATAAATAGAAAACAAAAATCAGTAGGCATAATTTACCTATGACCCTCCTAGATATGGGCAGTCGTTGCTAACTAAGATCCCAAGTTTAGGCAAGATCCTTTATATTGGGTTTCTCTAGTATTACATTTGGTATGCACAGCTAAGCTTATAAAGACCTTTGGGTCAATAGCCCTTTAACCACCTGTGAACCTATGTCTGTTACTTTCATACAACACATTCAAATTAATTGCTATATTCACAATGGAAGAAGAAAAGTATTATACAGAAATCACACATTTCTGATCTTTTTGAGTTTAACTTAAAATAGTATCATGTGCCTGCTACATCCCAAACATCAGTTTCCCTTAAACACTACATTATAATTCCACTGGATTGCCAACTGGCTGACCGTTAAGACACAGGAAATCAAAACAGGGAAAGTTACCTCCACAAAGAGACCAGTCACTAGTGAAGTCCCGACAGGGTTCTGTGCTGGACCTCTCCTGTTTGACATCTACTTTTCTGAAGTAAAAGGTAATACCAAAGGACTCTGGCTGACTTAGGTTTGCATATAACTGCAAGCTAGGAGCAGTCACTGAATTCTCAAATGACTCTGCCATCCTGCGGGAAGATTTGTCCCAAATAAATAACTAGTGCTAAAGTCATACACTGAAACTAAATGCCAAAAATGCTTTATTTTATCCTTTGGGAAGTCATCTATCCCAGGGAACTACCACATTGACAATACTCCCCTAAGAGTTGACCCAGTTGTTTGGGATTTGCAAACTTATGTGGACAGTGAGCTAACTTTTGGCCAACATGTGTCCATCCTTCTATATTGCACAACTTATGAAAAAACAAATTGTGTCTAGATATAGGGATGTCATTCTCCCCCTAACAAATGAGTGTATTTCCTTCTTTGGCATGTATCTGTCTTGACACATGAGACGACTGGGGCACCTACAGAGGTGCCTTACGAAAAGGATAAATGGCCTAAACAAGGTGGAAGGTTGACATAATGGTTAAGATTTTTACCTTATAAACAGAAGGTGCAGGGTTTGATTCTCACATAGGATAATTGGCTAGGCTTAAAATGACCCACAAAGGCAGTTAGCCTAGTACCTGCCTATGAACAATCTATCCTACATAAATCGACTCAAAGCCCTGTCACAATACTCTGTATCCTACAGACTGCTAAGGAATGACCTGTGTTTGGCATAAAAAGCATCCTCTGACCCAATACTGATGGATTTACTGCACATCAGCAAGTCCACTGACATCAGAAATATTCAATCTCAAGATCTAAACCTCTTCTGCAACATCAGCTGATTGGTTTGGAGGGACATGTATATCTCATAGAGAATACCACTGCCCTGGAACAGACTCCTGTTCCACATAAAACAGAGTTCATATTCAAGCACAACTTATATCTATGGATGGAAAACAAGAAAATTTAATTCAGTACTGTCTCATGTACTACTGACAGACAGAGCCAGCTCCTAAATGCTTTCTCCCATGCATGGATGTCAAATTATCTATGTTATGATCCGAGTTATTCTCATTAGGGGTCATATATAATTATTGATCATGGGATGGGTAAGGCCAGTCTCTAACCAAATGGGATAGGTTAATTCGAGCACAAAAAGGGAAACTGGATAGGCTTGAAATGTGCACAAGGGCAGATATCCAGTGCTTACCTATGAACGTTATTAACTAAATTAAATAGTACTCTATTTAGGGACTTCTAACTCTTCAAGTTTTAACATTTTTTTTTTCAGCTAGGTTTAACTAGTTCATAGGTAGGTACTAGGCTACTGGCCCTAGGGCCTATATAAGCCTAGCCAAAAAATGTACCCTGGCTTTCGCCACCCAAGAAAATTATTTTCCTGTGCCCCTGTCGAGCAGAGCCACAGAAGTGATCCCTGGGGTGAATTTCCCATTTCCCATCCAATCATCAAGATTTTTCTTGAACAGTGCTAATGAGGAGCTCTGTTTGACATAGATAGGTAGTGTGTTCCAGAGTATGGGAAGTCTCTGGGACAAGAATCTATCCCTCCAGCATGTTCTGTTTATTGTGGTGACAAGGTTTAGGTCCCTAGAGCGTGTAGATCGGATGGATTGGGATTTCTTTAAGTGGAGCATGTCCAACAGCTCTGGGTTTGACATAGCTTTGTATGTTAGGCAGAGATCGCCCTTGAGTAGGCGATATGCAATGGAGTAAAGCTGTAGTTTTTTGAGACTACGTAGGGCATCTGTTTGAGGCCAGTAATCCTCTTTGTGAAGTATTTCTGTGGTCTTTCCAGTTGTTGTAGATGTCTAGTGAGGTACATACCAAAAGGGGCATTGTACTCTATAATGGGTCTAATGAGTGATGAGTAGAAGGGAACAATGACCTCTTTTTTTCTGTATGAGAATCCTTTTGTGATGAGATAAACCACGTAGAAGGATTTCCTGACCACTGTGGCGATGTGATTATCAAAGGAGAGACTACTGTCCACCTGTGTCCCAAGGTCTCATCACATTTTCGGCATTAAGTAGAATACCAGCTATGTGGTAGTTCATGGGTACAGAGTTTTTACCAAATGGTATGACAATACACTTTTTGGCATTGAGCTTCAGGCCATGGCTTTGACACCAGTATCTGTCTCATTGAGGCCCTTTTGTAGTTTGTCCACATCATTAGGAGTTTCGATTATGGCTCCTAGTTTGCAGTCATCTGCAAACTTTGTTAGCCAAAGACCTTCTGTGTTAGCCTGCACTTCAGAGAAGTAGATACCAAACAGGAGAGGACCCAGGACCGAACCCTGTGGTACTCCACTTGTCACTGGTCTGAAGTCGGATTTGGAATCCGCTACTTACACAGTGTGGGTTCTGTCCGTGAGCCACTTGGCAACCCATCTTGTGACATAGAGATTTATACCTAGTTTAGTGAGCTTATCTATAATTCCAGAGTGGGGGATGGTGTCGAAAGCCTTGGCGAGATCTAGATAAGCTGTGTGAACCATTTTACCCTCATCTGTGGCTTTGGTGACTGCTTCAAAGTCAGTCAGTCAGGTTTAGGAGACATGATCTGCCTTTTACAAATCCAAACTGGGTAGGGTCCAGAGTTTGGAGATTACCAATGTCTTTGTTTGAGTTCCATGATGATACTTTCCATGGCCTTACAGACCAGGCTTGTCAGGCTAATGGGGCGGTAGTTCCTGGGGTCCGTCGTGGCTCCACCTTTGTGGAGTGGGATAACTGTTGCGGTGCGCCATTCAGTGGGTACAAAGCCTGAGGTGAGGCTATGATTGAACATGGTACTTTGGTAGGGTGCCAGTTCATTCTGTAGTTCGTGTAGAACGCAGCCTGGGATATTGTCAGGTCCCATGGATGCTGTGTTCTTGGCTTTGATATTCCAGTAATCTTTTTAGCCAAAGACAGTGCATAACTGTTAACAGTATAAAAGGAACCAGTTAGGGATTATTTATTAACAGTCACCCTTATCTGATTAAGATCGCTTTCTTGTAATTACATTTGTTTATTTCATTTCCTGCCCTGCTTTTTGGCACCTGTCTACTTATTATTGAATGTCCTCTTCCTATGGTTTTTATTTATTGTATTCCAAACCTTCCATTTCTTATCCAGGAAACTTATTTTCTTATCTCCAGAGTTTCTTAACTCTGATTCTTTAACTTCCTGCATCCTTGTCAGCAATTTCTTAATCTATCATTCATCTTGAGTTTTTAGTTTCCTGGTGATATCTTTCTTTTTCACTATTAATAGAAGGGCTATCAGGGCTTTGCATGGTTTTGACCATATTAGCATACCACACCTTAAAAGCACCATATCCTTACTAAGCATGATGTCATGTCCTAATATACGTTTAACTGCTCTGTTCAAATCTAACTTGTATTGGTATAATTCCAAGCATCCCTTAAAAATATGTTTCCACATTTCCATTTTCCAATGTATCGCATATCTAACGCATTTTACTTGTCAGCGGGAATATTTTTTTCTGTCTTAGATGGCATATAGAAATACTTGCGCAAGCACTTCCATGTGAACATTCTAAATTTCATAGATCTAGTTGCATGTTTCAAGTTTTGACACACCTCTTCAATTCATATTTAGAGAAATTATTCCTCAGTTTCTTGTTCATAGGCTGGTATTAGGCTATAAGCCCAAGGGCCTATACAAGCCTAGCCATAACAAGTCCCTAGCTATTTCTTCCTACACTATTTACTTTCCTGAACCCCTGTCTAGCAGGGCGACTGGCGTGATCCCCGGGGTGAATTTCCTTTCTCCCATCCAATCATCAAGGTTTCTTTTGAAGAGTGCCAAAGAAGCACTCTGCTTGACATGTATGAGCAGTCTATTCCAGACTCTTGGGAGTCTCTGGATCAGGAACCTATCCCTCCAGCATGTTTTGTTTATTGTGATGACACGGTTTAGATCCCTGGAGTGTGTGGCTCTGAGGGATTGGGATTTCTTTAAGTGTAGCATGTCCAACAGCTCTGGGTTTGACATGGCCTTGTATGTTAAGCAGAGATTGCCTCTGAGTAGACGATATGTGACAGAGTATAGCTGGAGTTTTTTAAGGCGGTCAGCATAGGGCATCTGCTTTAGGCCTGTGATTCTTTTAGTGAGGTGTTTCAGTGGCCATTCCAGTTGTTGCAGATGTCTTGAGAGGTACATACCAAATGGAGCGTTGTATTCTATAATGGGTCTAATGAGGGATGAGTACAGTGGGACAATGACCTCCCTTTTTTCTGGATGAAAAGCCCTTAGTGATGAGGTGTGCCATATAGAAGGATTTCCTGACTGTTGTGGCGATGTGGTTATCGAAGGTGAGACCACTGGCCACCTGTGTCCCTAAGTCTCTTATCACACTTTCAGTGTTTAGTGTACTGCTACCTATGTGGTAATTCACGGGTACATGTTTTTTCCCATAGGGGATAACTATACATTTCTTGGCATTGAGCATGAGTCCATGGCTGTGGCACCAAGCATCTGTTTCTGTAAGGCCCTTTTGTAGAGTTTCCACATCATTTGGGGATTAAACAATGCCTCCCAGTCTGCAGTCATCTGTGAACTTTGTTAGCCAGAGTCCCATAGTGTTGGCCTGTACTTCAGAGAAGTAGATGCCAAACAAGAGCGGTCCCAGGACTGAACCCTGAGGTACTCCACTTGTCTGGAGCTGTTCCAGTCATTTCTAATTTTTAAACTATGATGTACCCTATTTTCCATTATGATCATGCATGCTTTGTTTGTAATTTTTTCCCTACCTACTTCATCTCTTCTAGCCTGTTTTAGCCTCTATTGTAAATTCTACTATGCTTGGGGTGTTTTGCTCCATACCAGCCCTTTTTAATTCTTTCATCAATTCCCTGGATAGCCCTATGTATGGGAGCTGGTCAGAATCTTTCAAATTAAACATCTGTTTAATTCCATCCCAGGGAACAATATCATATCTCCTGATGCATCTGTTTTTAATTTCTCAGTTTTTCAGTCTTCCCCTCCGTATGGACATTATATTTTCATCTAACCTTCTATTTTGTTTATGCAATGATTAATGTATTGGTAAAATTCTATTAGTCTAGTTCTCTTGAGCCTTTGATATGAATAGCCTTTTAACAAAATCGCAGATGTAACTCTGGGCATAGTGTGTCTTTTCCTGGTTTTCTGAATCTGTTCATCTTCCCAGTTGTGTTATTGCAGAATGGTTCTCATGTCATCTTAATTTAATTTCTTTCCATTTACTGTTATGGTTCTGATCTTGGATTAAATGCAATAGTCTAAGCTGTTTTGCTGTAAAATATGCCTTTATATAAGGTACATTCAGCCCCCCTCCTTTGACAGTGTTGTTTTCTCCCATTGATCTCTCTACATTTTGTTGCCCCCCAAATCATTTTAAGTTCTTTTTCCGTATCTTTCCAGATTTGTTCAAATGGCTAATAAAAGTATACTTCGCCCAAGTGCTGGGCCAATGGTACTATAAATATCCTGAGATTTGTTCAAATGGCTAATAAAAGTATACTTCACCCAAGTGCTGGGCCAATGGTACTATAAATATCCTGATTGCTTGTACTTTGGCATCTATGTCCACAAATAGCAGATTACATTGTTCTATTTTCTTACTATGTTGCAGTTTATCTCCTCCAACATCTCTCTAGCATCTTGGCTGACATTCTGCTTTAGCCATATTCTCGGGTATCTCATTTTTTCATGTCCTCATAGGCAGATAAAGTCTTGGGCCAGGTCAAATGTTGGTATTTAATTCATTACTACAGCTTTTGTTTTAGGTTCATTAATCTTGTATCCTGATACACTGCTAAACTGTTTTAACTAGTCAAAAATACATTTTATGTCTTGTTCCATTTTTTTTGTTGTAAAATATTATATCATCAACAAATAATGATATATTTTTTAGTTTTTCCCCAGATATATTCATTTTCCTAATGCCTTTGGCTAAGGCCTCCAAATACAGAACAAACATCAAAGGCAAAAACAGGGACCCTTGCCTCGTCCTCCTTGTTGTAAGGATTATCCCATAAATATCTCCTCCACCTTTGACTCTGGCTTGAACTTCCTAGTATATATACTAAATATTATTTCCACCCACTGTTCAGAGCAGTTAAATGCCTCCGGGGCTTTCCTCGTGAATTCTTAAGTGATTCTATTGCATGCTTTTTCTGCATCCACCCCTATCAGTATTAATGGCAGTTTATTGATTATGGCATCGCTTTGTATCATTAGTGTTCTGTTTATATTATTGAAGGCTCATCTTCCCCCTATGAAACCACACTGATCCAAGTCAATTATTCTTGCTAAAATTCTTGCCATTCTTGTAGCCAAGATTTGGGATTGATATTGGATCTATATGACCCTGGGTTTGTCAAGTCCCTTCCTCCCTATAGATCGATGTCATCACTGCACTATACTGTGAAGAAAAAAAATGTTATTTACTTTTTTTTACCAGAATTTGATTTTTTTTCCTTTGGATTGATTTTGCAAGTCTATTATTCAAATTTCTTTATCACGGACTTCCTGAAGAAGCAATAAAAACTGTGTAAATTTAGTTTCTGTTTCTTTTAACCAGTTTTTTATAGCTTCATAAGTGTTTACTAGGTTAATGACCACAGGGGCCTTTGCAAGCATTGCCATACCTCTAACAAGTTCTGATACCGCTGATAAGTGTAAGAGTTATACATTCTAACTCTTTTAGAAATAACCAGTTTTGTAGGACCTCCAATACCCCTTACCCTTGATCTTGATCTCATAAATATATCCACTTATAGCTCATCTCCACATGCGTCATCGTGCCTTGTAACTCAGAACATAAATTGTTGACCTTTTCCTTTACAATTGGTGATAGTTTCCCTATAAATACATCTGTGTTTAGAGACTTGTCAAAAGCAAACCATATTAAGTTAAGGGATAACCAAAACAAATTCCTTTGTAATCCTAGCAAACTCCTCACACTGTCCACACATGTATGCTAACTCCAGGATCACTATTCCTTGGAGAAAAGGGAATATTCTGAGAACTGGCCTCTTGGACTTAATATATGCAAGTCTGTTTTTTTTTTTTTTTTTTTTGCTATTGAGTCTCACCATTTTGGGAATCACTAAAGTGGGTCCTGGCATTTCAAACAGCTCCCATTTGGAATGTTAGGTCTGTTCTTTTTGGCACAAGTGCTTCCTTCTGAGCATTTGACAACACCAGGGTGACTGTTGCCAGGCCATGCAAGTTATAGGTAAGTATAGTAGTGCTAAGTAAATATATATATTATTCTTAAAACAGTTGGAAATTAGGTCCTTGTACACTGCTGGAGTGTTAAGGTTAGCAGTTAACAGAAACAGTGTTTGTTTAAATGAAGAGGAACAGGAAGCAGGTGGTAGTAGTAGCATTAGGGATGGGGATGAGAAGAAGTAGATAGGCAGGGAAGGGAGGTATTTACCGTGGGTAAAAGGAATTACATATATAAAAGTAAGAAGTAGTTATATCAGTAAGGTGACAAAATAATTTGGAAGAGGTTAAGGCTTGTCAGATTGGTTAAGACCCTATTTGTAGCTGGGCATGTTCCAAAAGTGGGCAGTTGAGAAATTTGCTCGGGGTGACATGGGATTTACTCCCGTTTTCTAAGGAAAAAAAGAAAATAAAGACTACTTACTAGTAGGCTGCCTTGCGTGTTACTAGGTAAAAGGGGGAGGGTTGGAGTTAGCCACGGCTGGGCACATATTTTATTTACTTGCTGTTATTTTTCTTGCTGTAGCTAATATTGTCTAAAATCATTAACATTTACACCCACTGAGGCCTTGGAATATTACATACAATCATATTTTTGAAAACTTAAAGATGCCTGTCCATAATACTTGACCAAATGCATGTATTTGATCCCAATACATTCTGAGTTCTGTACATTCATCAAAAATGTATTCCCATTCTGCATTTATATTTTCTTTACACCTCCAGCATATATAACTTTTTTAAGATTCCAGCTATTTTATGGGGCATATAAAATGTTCTATTTAAGAATTCTTACATATATATTCATCAAGATAATGAGGTTGTAGTGCAATTTATAAACCATAGTTTTATTTTTTTAAGTAAATTCAATTTTTCATCTTAAGTATTGGTATCCAGTAATTATTTACTGGATATGAATCTTGTTCTGTTATAGTTTTACATAAGTTAGATAGTTTATCATTTATTATCACTAAAGGTATGTACCATTTTGAGTATTCTTTTATAGTGGATTCTGAAAAGTGTTGTGTTTCCTTTAATTTTTATTTGTCTATGACTTATGCAGTTAACAACTTCCCTTCAATGTATTATATTTGTCTATTATTTTCTCAATTGGTTTAATATTTACTCTTACAATATAAGTTTATCAGACTAAGACTTTTTCTCAAATATAACAGTATGTTTCCATTTGCTGTTTCTAATAAAACTATATTCACTCCTAGAGGAGATATAGTAAATAAACACTTTTAATTTGTTTGCATGTGTGTTTTGTAGATATTTCAATCTAAATATCTCGGTTATACTATATAAAACGAATTTGATATTTTTAAATATCACTCTCTGATCTAACTTGGTTATTTTGGATTTATTAACAGATTCTTTCAATCAGCCTCATAGTCACTGTCGAGACAATACACAATGGGTTTAAAACTAGAAGCTGTAAGGTATCTTACTTTAGCTGGGACTCGTAGCCTTCCATTTTTTCCATGTTTTGATGAGTTTTTAAGCTATTATTAGATTATTGTAATATCTCAATAAGGTTATCAGTATTCTTTCTATTCTTTCTGTTTTCTTAATTGTAGCTTTAAGGGGCATTAAAGCTGTTGTTTCAATAAAATAAACACTTTTTGGTAGTAATATAATTTTAATCAAGATAAACTTAAAGTTTCAAGGTACATTTGCAATTTATCTTTCCTGTTATATATTTTATGTTTTTCACATGCTAGCACAGTGTAGCTTACAAGAATATATTTTCCTGGCATCTTTTCGATTTAGAATGTTTGCTCTGTCAGGCACATTTTTGTAATTAAAAAAAAAAAAATTCTGAACAAAGTGTGTTGTAAAGATTTAGAAAGTGAGTCTACATCTTGTCTATTTTCTCGGTGAAAGCTTTAAACTATTTTACTCGTGTTACATGATTTTAGAGAGCTTTGATCCAAGAAATCTCCAAATCTCTACCAGGGACCATGCCAGCAGATCAAAGGAAGTCTACCCTCTAATCTTTGTCCAATATCTCTTAGTGCCTTATCTCTAATGCCACAGAGGGTACATCTAGAGCAGCTGGCATGGACATCCATTTGGAGACATGCTTGGATGAGGCTTTATAACTTTGCAGAACATTTAAAGACATCCTCTGTAAATGCCCCCTATAATTGGTCAGCAATTTTTAGCCCCAAAGTAAAGGATACAATCTCCAGAAGTGAAAAAGAAAGCAAATCCCTAACTGCCATAGGGATGAAATATTTCACTCCTCAAAGGACCTTCTCTAGGAATCAAAAAGGAGGCAAGAAAATTTGGTTCTGTAAATAACAGGGTTTTTAACCTGACGTGTGTGGAGACAGAGCCCTTTGGCAGAGGGAGAAACTCTTATAATGGATATCACTCTAGGGTAGACATGGCCCACAGAATCAAGGCTTCAGAGGTCCCTTCTCTGAGAATCCTTTTGAGCAGTTGCTCAACTGCTGCACTCTGGAGACTGTCAGGAACACCTATCCATACACCCAACAAGGTGGTCCTACATCAGTCAAGAAAAATGGGTACAGAGGATAATAACCAGAGTCTACTTCATTCCTTTTCATACCATTCCTTCAGTTGCAAAACGTCTTCCTGATATTCCACCCTCTCAAAAGAAAGCAGCAACTTCAGAAATAAAGAAGCCCCTACACAGAATCATCCAAGAAGCCCCATCAGACCAAAGAGGATTTGGAATTTACTTAAGATTCTTTTCAGTGCCAAAGAAAAAAATGGGGACCTCAGGACAGTTCTGGACCTAAGTTACTTGAGCAGTTTTATAAAGAAAATTAAATTGTGGATGGTCATGGTACAGTTTTTCTCCTCTTCTGAGACATAATGATTGGGTTTGCTCGGTAGATCTTCAGGGTGCTTACTACCATATAAAAATGGACAGGTGCATTAGGAAGTATCTTCACTTCTGGCTGGGAACCAGTCATTTTGGGACTCCTTGCACCCCCTCTGCTCAGACCTGGGCATCACGGATAATCTGACAAAATTCAAACTTTGCCCAGAGCAGTCCTTAGAATTCATAGGAGTTCAGTTGGACACAAGACTTCAACTTGCAAAGCTTCCACAGACAAGAATTGTATCCATTTACCATCAAGCTTTAACTGTCTTGTCCTTTTGTAACCCACCCGTAAGAATGATTCTCAATCTCTTAGGATCCATGGCAGCATCTGGTATCCTAGTTCCCCTAGCCAGGCACTACATGCAAGATGTCCTTCAAGGATGCATCTGCAGTCATCACATATGGGTTGTCCTGCCTCAGGCAGCCCTTCGGTCGGCCGGATTCCAAAGTCTGGGTCCGGCGCCGCCATCTTCCTCAGTCTTTCTTGCCGCGTGGTGCCCGAAGCAGAAGCAGTTCGCAAGTGCCGGTCGGCCAGCTCCTGTAATTCAGCTAAACCGAAGACTTCAAAAGCTAAGTACCCCGTTGGGGACTCTTTCTTGCCTCAGCCGATGTCAGATAAAATTAATAATTGCTTAACTTGTGGGAAACAAATACCTCATAAGGATTTCCACTCTTACTGCCTACCTTGCCTAGGCCCAGACCACGACGTCTCGGCCTGTTCCGCCTGTGCTTCCTTCAACCGACGCACTCTAAGACGTCGGTCGGAGTTTGCAGAGGAATTTTTTGGGGCTAGTTTTGCTTACAAAATGTCGTCGGAGACTCCGACTTCACATTTAATGAAGAAACGTAAGGACAAGGACTGACACCCGCGGTTTCGGCTGAAACCGCGGCCAGGCCTACCGCGAGTGTCTCGGTTTTGGCTGAAACCGAGTCCTTGGTACTACCGTCCACCGAAACCGTACAACCGACAACCTCGGCCCCGGAGGCCACTACTGTCTCGGTTGTTGAATCTCCTTTGGAATCTGGTGTCCAGGAACCTTCCGACACCATTCCCTTAGACAAAACTACACCAGCACGTGGTGCAGCCAGGCCTCCTGCATCCATGTCTATTAAGGCATTCTCTAGGGCTAAAGCTGCTAAACACTCAAAATCTATGCCTCCCAGGGTTATCCCTCAGGGACCCACTACAGGTTCTCAGATCCTTAGTCTAGCAGAGGACCTTATTTCATTAATTAGGGGCTCTCAGCCTCATCCGGACAGGGGCTCTCAACCTTCTACAGCAAAAAGGCCCAGGGTTGAGCCCGCTGATCCCCTCTCCTCAGATGAGGCCTCTGCTGGCTCTGCCCTCTCGGACTACCAGGAGGAGGCTTTTTTGGCCTATGAGGATTCAGATGCAGAAGAATCTATCCCTTCAGCCTCCCCTCCTGAAGAACTGTCTTTTGGGGAAACTTTGCACACTATGAGGGAGCATTTCCAATGGCAGGGCCAGGAATTCTCTGATTCCAGGAAGAGATTAAGGACCTTCTTGCATTTGCCTCAGCATAGACCTTTGGCTATTCCCCCTGTTTTGAATGTCATTGATGATGTGTACTCAGAATCTAGCACTACCCCTGACACTCTCCCTCCGGCTCCTGCCAAACCTGATAGGTACTACAGGGTCCCGGAATCACATCTTTTCCTTTACAAGGCCCACTCTGCTGATCCAGAAACTATTTCCCAGGGCCCTAAAGGGGTTACAGCTGCCACTACAAAAAAATCCACTCCCCTCTGAAAGGGAGTCCAGGGCTTTAGAGCGATGGGGTAAAAAAGTGTATACTTCTGCTACCCTTGCTATGAGGGCTTTAAACTCTCAATTTCATATGATACAGTACCAAGAATATTTGTTAGATGAATTGCATAAAAAGCTGTCTTCACCTGAACCCCTAGATCGCAAATCACTTCAGGATCTGGTACATAACTCTCATCAGGTTAGCAACCATTTTTTGCAGTGTAGTTATGATGCATTGGAAGCTTCATGTAGGTCAGCTATGACAGGTGCAGTCATACGTAGGCATGCTTGGCTGAAGGAACAATCTCTGACAGACCATGTTAAAGCAAAGCTTCTGGATGCTCCACTGGAAAAGCAAAAGGTTTTTTGGCTCCACTGCTCAGGAGGTCTTAAAGAAATTTGAAGAAAAGGCAAAATCTGTACAAACAGTCAAAGATTTTATGCAGGTCCAACCACCAAGATTCAGCAGAAATTGGCCTTCCAAGAACTGGTCCTTTCCAGACACAGACAGATTTCAGAGAGGCAAGAACAGGCATGCCAGAGGTAGAGGGCAAACTAGAGGCTCCTACAGAGGACGCCAATGGCAGCCTCCCAACCAGAGAGGTAGTGCAGGGCCTACAACTGCTGCACAAGGACAGACTCAATGACTTTACTTTGACACTGCCAACCAGGGCTCAATTGAAAGCACCTTTGGGCGGAAAGCTTTCCTTATTTTCAGAAAATTGGCACATTATTACAAGGGACAAATGGACACTACAAATAATAGACAAAGGATACAGGTTCCATTTTCACACATTACCGAAAAGAAAAGGCATGCCAGACCTGCCACCAAATCAAAGGGCAGAGGCTTTGAAACAAATCTCAAACTTAATGAGAATGAAAGCAATAGAAAAGGTTCCTCTCACAGAACGAGGCCAAGGATTTTATTCCAGACTCTTCCTTGTTCCAAGAAAAGAAAAGCAATGGAGGTCTATTCTCGACTTGTCCGCACTAAATTCTTATCTCATTGTGCCAAAATTCAAAATGCTGACTCTACAGCAACTCCTTCCCATGCTGGGCAAGGGGTCTTGGCTGGTAACTCTGGACCTCAAGGAGGCATACCTGCATGTCCCCATCAGACAAAGCTGCAGAAGACATCTCAGATTTCTTGCAGGTTCAGAGCATTATCAATTTTCAGCATTGCCCTTTGGCTTATCTACTGCGCCCAGAGTATTCACGAAATGCCTGGCATCAGTAATTGCACACTGCAGACTTCAGGGGATGCAAATATACCCATAGCTGGACGACTGCCTTATACAAGCGGACAGCCAACAAATTTTGGTAAAACACTTGAGTTATGCCATCTATCTTCTTCAGGCCTTGGGATATACAGTCAACATTCACAAGTCAAGACTTGAACCATCCCAAAGAATAACCTTTCTGGGTGCGGACCAAGACACAACCACCCAAATGGCTTTCCTCACAGAAGAAAAACAAAACCAACTACCGGATTACTTCACAAACCTGTCAAGACAAACTCAGCTGACTGCAAGAAAAATCCTGCAGGCCCTGGGTTACATGGCCTCCTGCATTCTTCTGATTCCTCAAGCAAGGCTACATATGAGGAAACTCCAATGGTACCTAAGGAGTTTATGGACTCAGCACTGTCACAGCTTGGAAACTTTGATACCACTCATCCCATGCCTTCAAAGGGAATTTCTGTGGTGGGCTCAAGCAAGCCAGTCAAACAGGGGTTTGCCCTTCAGCAAACCAATAGCCAACCAAACCATTACAACGGACGCTTCAGACCACGGATGGGGAGCGCACATGGGAGGAAGATGCATTCAAGGACTATGGTCACAAAAAGAGCTACGCATGCACATAAACCAAAAGGAAATGCTGGCAGTGATGCATGCAATCGAGGCCTTCAAGTTATTTCTACATCAAGGCCACCTGCTAATAAGGACAGACAACACAACAGTTATGTGGTACATAAACAAGCAAGGAGGCACCCATTCCTACCCTCTTTGCAGACTGGCAATGAATCTATGGGAACTTTCCTTGACTCTCAATATACAGCTGCAATCCCAGTTTGTACCAGGAAAGGACAATATACTGGCGGACAGCTTAAGCAGGGACATTATGGACGCACACGAATGGATGCTGCACCCAGACATCTTCCATCAGATAACACAATCATGGGGGAGACCGGACATAGACCTCTTTGCCTCCCCACACAATCATCAGCTGGAGAAATTCTGCTCAAGGACATACCACCCACAAGCTTGGAAAGTGGACGCTCTCTCTTTCAGCTGGAGAACTCTAACAGTGTATGCATTCCCACCTCTTCCATTAATGACCAAGGTCTTACTGAAGATCAGGGCAGAGCAGCCAAGAGTGATTCTGATAGCTCCAGACTGGCCAAGACAGCACTGGTACCCATTGCTAAAGAGCATGTCAGACAAAACCATGGCTTCTGCCACAATGGCCGCTTCTCCTGACACAGCACAATTACAAAACTCTGCATTCCAACCTGAAAACATTACAACTAGCTGCCTGGAAAATACCTTGACTCATCACCAGGATAAACTATCCAAAAGAGTGAAGGATATCATCATGGAAGCTCGCAGGCCTTCCACAAGAAAGGCATACTCAGCAAAATGGAAAAGATTTCACACCTGGAGCACCTCAAAGGGCCTAGATGCAACAGTTATGAACATGACACATATCCTGGAATATTTGGCAGAAATGCTCCACAATGGCCTGTCTTACTCTTCCATTAAAATTCATGCTTCAGCAATTTCAGCAGAGTACAATACTGATCCACCTGTCTTCTCTCATCCTCTACTAAGACAGTTTCTAAGAGGAATTAAAAACATCAATCCTCCAAGGAAACCACCAGTGCCTACTTGGGACCTTAACTTCATGTTGGAAAAACTAACACTGCCTCCCTTTGAACCAGCGGCATCTGCAGAACTACAGTTCCTCTCTTGGAAGACTGTCTTCCTTCTGGCCATAACCTCAGCAAGAAGGGTATCTGAGTTACAGGCCCTCATGGCAGTACAGCCATTTCTTATTTTTCATCAAGACAGAGTCTCATTGAGAACCAATCCTTCATTTATGCCAAAGGTGGTATCTAGGGTCTCATTAAACCAAGCTATTCACCTGCCTACCTTCTTTCCAAATCCACAGAACAAAGGGGAAAAGCTTCTGCACACCCTGGACATACACAGGCAGTTGCGCTACTACTTGGACAGAACTAAAAATTACAGAAAAACTGACCAGTTGTTTGTAGCATATGCTGCTGGTGCACAAGGAAAAGCAATTTCAAAACAGACAATTTCAAAATGGATAGGGAATTGCATTTGTTTCTGTTACTCCTTTCATGGAAAAACTGTGCCACCTAGCATTAGACCTCATTCGACCAGAGCCACAGTCACCTCCACAGCCTTCTTAAGAGGGGTGGCTACCAAGGACATTCTAGAAGCTGCTACATGGAGCTCCGTGCATACATTTTCCAAGCATTACAACTTACCTTTATATTCCAGATCCAGATCAGGCTTTGCTACGGCAGTCCTGCAGGGCATTTTAGCTACACCATCCTTTACATAGATCCTCCACCCCCAGATTGGCTATGGTATTCTACCCATATGTGATGACTGCAGATGCATCCTTAAAGGACATAGTACAGTTTTGTACCTACCATAAATGTAGATGTCCGATAGGTATGCATCTGCAGTCAGGTTTACCCTCCCTCCTTCCCCTCTGTGGTATTTCTTGGGTACATTCCCCTCTCATAGCTAGCTGGGGTTATCTATTATGGTGTATTTGTTTTTATATATGTATATATTTTTGTGCATGTTTGGAATTTATTGCATTTCTCCAAATTTAGCCTTCCTTAGAGGGCACCTGACATCTGGGGCAAGAAAAACTGAGGAAGATGGCGTCGGCTGACGCTTTTATACCCCAGGCGCTCTGACGTCGGGGAAAGGGCGACATCAGCCAACGCCGGACCCAGACTTTGGAATCCGGCCGACCGAAGGGCTGCCTGAGGCAGGACAACCCATATGTGATGACTGCAGATTCATACCTATCGGACATCTACATTTATGGTAGGTACAAAACCGTACTTTCTACAGTGGACTCTTGCATTCCAGTGGTTGATAAGACAGCAACTATTGTCCTTTTCAAGTATCCTTGATGGAGATTTGCAAAACACATATTCAGTGGTGGTTGGAGTCACCACATGTTTCGCAGGGATGTCCTATCAACCTTCCCTCTCCTCAGGCTATGTTGAACACTGATGCATTCTACTTGGGGTGGGGGGACATTACCCAAGAAGGACAGTACAAGGCACATGGTCATTGTCAGAGGCCAGTCTTCCCATAAATATATTCCATAAATGTATTGTATTGAAGATGAGAGCTGTCCTAGTGTTGCAGGCCTTTCAATTCACTCTTCCTGTAGATGTGATATGTATTCAGACAGACAACATGGCAGTAATTTCATACATCAACAAGCAGAGGAGAAACAAGATCTTATCTGTTATATTGAGTGTAGCAAGAGGTGATATCTTCTCACTGATTTCTAATAGTAACACATATTCTAGGCAAGTCCAGTGTGCTAGCAGACACATTCAGCAGGACTGTTTTTCTTCCTCACGAGTGGCCTCTCATTCCTGTAGTCATGGAGCAGATATGCCATTTGGGGCTGACCTTACTGCAATCTCTTTGCATCTCCCCACAACACCAAGTGCAGCAAATTCTTCATTCTGATTCCCCCAGAGTTGGAGACACCGAGGGATGCTTTGTCCCACATTTGTCCCTTACGACTCCTTTATGCCTTCTCCATTCTTCTGAATCCAAAGTTTTTACAAAGGGCACTGGCAAAGATCGCAGTCATCCTCATAATTCCTTAGTCGCCTCTACAGGTATGGCTTCCCTTCCTCTGGCCTCATCTAGTACACCCTCCTTAAGTGCTGGGCTCAGCTGCAGATCTGCTATCTCACCCATCGGTGTTGCCTCACCCTGACATTGATTCCCTCAAATTGACTGTATGGTTTGTCCAATTCCAATGATGGCTAGACAGTCCAGGCTTTCATCTTTAGTTGCTTATATTCTGACTTCTTCACAGAAACCCTTTACATGTAAGATTTACAAAAGGAAATGGAAAAGATTATGTATCTTGGCAGTTAAAAAGTATCTTAATCCTTCAGCCCCCCCCCCCCCACCAGGAATCATGGAATTCTTGGCCAACCTTTTTCAGAATGTCAACAGCTATTCCACTATCAAGGTACAATCAGCAGCCATATTTTCCTTTTACACTGGTGAGAATCACACACCCAATGCCTCCTTAAAATTATCTAAAGCCATTCTTAGAGGAACATTTCTATTATGATCTCCACTTAGATAACCCATTTCTCCTTAAATATTACTATTTTACTGCAAGCCCTAGCTAAAGCCTCCTTTCAAAATGGCTGCCAAAACTGATTTAAAATTGTCATAGAAAAGCATTTTCTTAGTTGCTGTTACTTCTGCTAGGAGTTCCATGGCTTTTCTGCAAAACTTCTGTATTTAGCTTTTCACAGAAACAGACTGAGTCTGAGAACCAACCCTTCTTTTTTCCAAAGGTAGCTTCTCAATCCTCTGTCAACCAATCCATACAGCTTCCAGTGTTTTTTTCTAAAATTTTCAAATAAAGGTGAATACACATTACACTTACTAGATGTTCACTTCCAGTTAAGGTTCTGTTCACATCAGAGCAGAGCTTTCAGAAAAAAATGATCAGTTGTTTCTCTCTTACTTCCCTGTCAAAATGGGGAAAAAAGCATATCCCAGGAACACTTTCCCGATGGTTGTCTGAGTGCATTTTCTATGTTTACAAGCAGATAGGGCTGTCCCTGCCTGTTCCCCCTAAAGCCCAGTCTACTAATTCAGTTGATTCATCGACAGCCTTCTTTTCCATTGTTCTTTTTGAAGACATCTGTGCAAATGTAACTTGGTCCAAAGTTCATAACCATCATTTCACATTATAAATTGGACATACAGTCCAGATGAAGAGCCTCTTTTGGTTTGTCTGTGCTCCGGAATGTCCTTACATAAGACCACCCAAGTGTTACAGTGACCAGGGCCTCTGTCCTGTACATTGAATCCAACTCTGATCTGAGACCCGTACATAGAGGAAGGGCAGTAATAGTAACAGACAACACAGATCTATCATTATGGTGATTGTATATGTTTTGTTTCTTGCATGTATGAATTGATTGATTGTGTAGGGTATTTTCAGCTCATGCATGTATACATTAAAACAGGTCATCAAGCAGAAAACGTGTATGAAATGGCTGTACCTTGTGTGTATCAAGAAAAACTCAGTTTAAAGTATATTTGAAGTTTATCATTCCTGTTTTTGTGTTTCCCACCTTTTGACATAGTACTGCTTATAAGGGAAGACATTCTTTTTCCATCTGTTCTGTATGGAGTGTTCATCCTGTCATGCATATTTTTTGGTGAGCTTTGTTTTCTTCTCGGGAGGTACAACTTGTATAATACTCCAATTAATGCTCTACTTGATTTTTTAAAATAAATGATTATATGACATGTTTCAAGAACTGTTAAGTCAGAAATGTAATCCAAATATGTTGCCTTATATATTTACTAAATATCAAATTACTAGATTGCATCTAAAGCTAGTTGTTTTTAATTTACTTACAAATGATCTCAGCATATTGTTATACATTATAGTAATACATTAGAATATCTTATCTCAGTATCTGAAGGTAGTGCTTTGGCAGGCAAATACTCTGTTTTAAGAAAATTATTTTAATTTACAGTGTTTACCTGACAAATGCTTCATTTAATAAACAGTTTGCTACAGTACAAACATAAATATGACTTTCTAATCCTTTAACATTTTCTTTTGATTCCCCATTTATTTTACAGTACAACAGTTTTATGTCTTCATGTCTTCTTTCCTTCTTTAAGTGTGCTGGAATGTCAGTGATTGTTGTATTTTGTAAGTTTTCATCAAAGGTCATGCAGTTTTTTTTTATTAATGGATGGGATAGTGGTTAGCGCTGTTGCTTCACAGCAAGAGGTTCTGAGGTTCAATTCTTGGCTGGGTAGCTTCTGTGCAGAGTCTGCATGTCTTCCCTAACTTTCTCCTGCGTTTCCTCAGGTGCTTCGGTTTCCTCTCACATTCCAAAGGCATGCGTCTGGAGCAATTCTCCTGGGGCCTCCGCTGAAAATGGGTCCTGTCCCAGTCAGACTTTCCCAGTAAACAAATATTAAATAAATAGTGTTTTATTGACTAATCATTATCGAATCTCAAAATATGTGTACCAAGTTTTATAGGAGTGCTGTTGTATCCCAGTACCATCTCCTTGTCTAGCTTTTAGAGAAATTTAACAATTGTTGATCTTGGTCTTTCATTTCCTTTATTTGTAAAGATTAGTCTGTGATGACCCTCCACTGGACCAGTAATCAAGGAGCCTCAATCCTTGCCACTGGCAACAGTAGGGGATGTACACTGGGAGGATGACAGGGACACACACAGTATTTCCAGATGCAGCTCTCTGCATCAAGTGTAATTTCCCTTACAAGCACACAGAGACCACAGTCAGTCCAGGGCTGGTTTCACCCTCTTTCTCCAGATCCCCAGGAAAAATCCCCACTGGCACAGCTATATAGTCGAGAACTCAGCTGAGTGACTAAGCCAAGACCTACCAGCACCCCCTCTGTCCAACCAGTGCTTTGTGTCCCTGCCCAAGTAGCTGACTCACATTCTTGATTTACACACACACACACACACACACACACACACACACACACACACACACACACACACACGAGGCTGGCACAGGTTTTCTAGCTATGCCCCCTTCTGCCCAACCTATAAGGTAGTTACCACTGCCACCATTCAACTCCTTATCAGCTACTTTAAGGCCCTAAACAAAGGGTGTCCAATCTGACTGTGTAATATTAATATTAATACAAATGGTAGTTTGACCAAGAGCAAGGCTGTTAGGAGTGGCCCACACAGTGTAACCAAATAAATATGCAAGTACTCTCAAAACTTAGATATTTCTACACAGATCAGGGACAATGAAAGGTTTAAATATAATAATAAATAGTAAAAGAACAAGATAATACTCAGTATGTATTCACAGTGACATTACAGTTCAAAACAACAGGAAATATTTAAAACAACATTGCAGGACAGTCTCAAATAAATAAATAATATCTAAACTAAGCTTCACTATATTCCTGACTGTATCTAAGAGAATTATACTGTTTCCTGGAAACTTACTTCATTATAGCAAGGCAGATGTTGTGGTTAATGGTTCTTGTTAGGTCAAAGACAGAATACAGAATGCCCTGTCTCTCTAAGAGACTTTTCAAATTAATATCTGAAATATTACTACTGGGATAGCTTGCAGGATGACATCATTTTTTGTCATGTGACTTTATCCAGAAGCTGGCAGTATTTAGAGTCTACCTGTGAACATATATAGACCTCAGATCTTTGGCAGATGCTTGAAGCCATAAAACAATTATATTCCTCCACATTTCAAGATTAGTAATTATTTCACCCTAAAGATAACACAGATAGCTCCCTAGTGCAGACATCATGTCTCTAGCTGCCTTGAAACTGAAAGATACCATCATTTTTTGTGTAGTCATAAAGTAATTTAATTTCGACTATTTTTCTGAAGTTAACCTCCTGTGTTCCAGTTTCCACTGTTTATATGTACATATATACATATATGTATATAGGGTCTATATTACAGCATCAAACTTGTATAAGTTCAAACGTTGTAATGTCGAGCCCAAAAGTCTGAAATCCAAAACTAGCAAAGCCACGGCACACCAATTTTATCTGCTGGCCATTTTGGGGGCCTTGCTATTTCCTCCACTGTGGTGCGATCTCAGGGTTTTTATATTTAAGTAGGGGGGTATGGGGGCACAGCCCCCCATGTTGGGGGTTGGGGGAGCGAAGCCCCCCACTTTAGTTTAAGTTTATGGTTTAATTTTTTTTGTCACGGAACAGCCCTGGGGGAAAAAATCGCTGTTCTGTGATTTCGTTATTATTGTGTTTCAGACTTTACGGTTCGATATTACAACGTTCAAACTTCTGTTAGTTCGTTGTGATATAGACCCATAGAGAGAGATATATATAATATATATATATATATATATATATATATATATATATATATATATATATATGTGTGTGTGTGTGTGTGTGTGTGTGTGTTCACATACACATTCAAACAGTTACAATAGTCCATGTACATTTCTGTTCTGTTCTGTTCCAGTAGGGCGCACTGTGGTTACATTTTAAGCACAAGCACTGTATAAAATACCTTGTTAACACACATCTGTACAAACCAGTTTGATATACACATGACATACAGTTCTAATATATTTGTAACTCAAGCAACTTATATAAATCATGTTGATATTCACAAATGACATATAATTATTTACAAAATTCCAGATAGCTGTGCTGGCAGTATCCCCCTTTGTCACATAGTCTTATACCTCAGTAAGCAGTCTCAATGCCACAAGTCAGGCTTTCAGTTAGTTTTATTGCTTTGTGATTCCTTGTGGTCAAAAAGCTTGCCATATCATTTCCTTTGACAGTCTCTGGTACACCAAATATTCTAATATTATGCCATCTCTCTCTGTCTCTCTGTTTTCTAAGTCTTACATATTCATCATTAGCTGTATATTTTGTTTTAATAGAAATTTTATTTGATTTTCTTCCTTAACTCTTACATCCTTCTCATTTAATATGTTTTCTTTTTTCTGTCATGCTAAGGTACCATAGTGTCTAGTAGTTCACTGTATTATATACTTTTGATGTAAATTGCCAATCTTTTTTCTCAATTAGTTCAATATTTATTAAGTTATTGCACTGATGTAAACAAGTGTTGCACATCCTCTCTTTATTCTTTCATTCTATCAAGCAGTTGTATCACGTTCTTCGTAAACTCTGAATAATTTTATTATTATTATTATTATTATTGTTTTTCACTAAAAAACACTGTTTCAGTGAGGATACAATATTTTATTAACTTCTAGACTTATTTAGTTCACTTTTACATTGCTTTACTTAAAATTTCCTATCAGAATAAACAATTACCTAAAGAACTTCTTCTAAGGGCTGCTTCCCCATCACTGTTTTAGCTACTGCCCACACTTGTGGAGGTTTTGGAGATGAACTTATGGTGATATGCAGCTTTTGTCCTCTTTTTATTTGTTGTACCTTAAACCACTAAGTAAAGTAATTCCTTATTGGTGGAGATGAATACCACTAGGTACACTTCTCACTCCTTTTGGATAAAGACAGCATCCTAGATATGTTATTTACCTCTAGGTTTTAGTGATGGTCCTCAATGCACTTCTTCCTTTTCATTTCAGCCATGTTGTGTACTAAGCATGACATATGCATACAGTACAAGACAGCATTGCAGGATTAAACATTGGTGCCAAATGTATGGCAGCTATTATATATCTGACAGCAATATGGGAAAAAAGAACATGGTGGGAAGTGCAGAAGTACAATCTGAGTAATTATTGCAGTTTCTGCTGCTTGTAGCTATATCTGTTGAGGTTACCGATGTGAAACTAAGGTGAAATAGGAACACTTACAGCATGCCAAGTCACACCAGTTAGTTCACAAGTGCCAAAGTAAGCTATACTTTATTAGGCAGGAAAACCTTAGTAGGTGGGACAGCCAGCAGAGACAAGAATTCATAAGACAGGCAGCCGGCAAATAAAATTAGCATACATTTACATACATCATTCAGTGTGGTTTACCACATTTACAGGTACGTTATGAAATGACAGGTTTAAATATAACATATCAGTCTAAGCTGCAGCATTTGCCCCCCCCCCCCTCTCTCCCTGTATTGAATACGTCCACCCAGTGCCAAAGGTTAGAAACTCAAAAGATACTGGTTTCACATTTTAGATTGACTGGTCTCTCTAAACTGGCTGTAAATGTGAGTGTGTGTCTGTGGTATGGAAGAACAACCATGGCAGGGCTATCCATCCGCCTGTGTGAATATCGAGTCTTCCTCTATCCCTTGTGCAAAAGTGGAAAAAAGGGGTTGTGGATGGATAGATTTCGAGCATTTAAGCAGAGGAGACATAAAAAGGGGCAGATGACATTGTGGTGCATTTAAATCATAGGCTGATTGTCTTTGTTATAGTCTAATAGTTTCTAGTACACAAGGAGGTACTGATGATACCATTTCTACAGTTATCACTCAATGACTAGGCTTTGTAAACAGCTTGCATACTATACAGTCTGCCATGGTTTCTGAAGGGGCCACTTGCAAACATATAGTGTCTGCTAGTGCTACAGACCAATGGGGAAAAGTAGAACATGAATAAATATAGGTTCATAGGTTCATACTAGGCTATCTGCCCTAGGGCATTTATAAGCCTAGCCAGAATGTGTTTGGCTTTCGCCACCCATTTTAAATTTATTTTGCTATGCCCTTTTTTGAGGTTAGTATACTGTGTCTCTGTCTAACAGTGATACAGAAGTGATACCCGGGGTAAACCTACGGTCTCCCATCCACTCATCAAGATTCCTCTTGAAGAGAGTCAATGAGGGACTCTGCCTAACCTGGACTGGGATTTTATTCCAGAGTGAAGGGAGCCTCTGGGTTATGAATCTGTCCCTCCAGCATGTCCTATTTATTTCGGTGCTGAGGTTCAAGTCTCTCGAGCGTGTAGCTCGATGGGATTTGGATTTTCTGAGGTGCAGCATGTCCATTAATTCCGGGTTGGACATGGCTTTATATGTCGGGCACAGATCGCCTCTGAACAGGCGGTATGCCACTGAGTAGAGCTGGAGTTTCTTTATCCGGGCAGCATATGGCATCTGTTTGAGCCCTTTGATCCTCTTGGTGAGGTACTTTTGGGGTCTTTCCAGTTGCTGCAGGTGTCTGGTAAGGTACATCCCAAAAGGGGCATTATACTCAATTATGGGCCTGATGAGGGATGAGTAAAGAGGCACGATGACCTCCCCTGATCTAGATGTGAATCCCTTCATGATTAGGTGGGCTATATAAAATGTTTTTCTAACCACTTTGGCCACGTGGTTGTCAAATGAGAGATTGCTATCAACTTGAGTCCCCAGGTCCCTAATTACTTCTTCTGTACTTAATGGATTACCACCTATGTGGTAATTTGTGGGCACTTTGTTTTTGCCAAAGGGGATGACTATACACTTTTTGGCGTTTAGCTTGAGGCCATGGCTCTGGCACCAGTTGTCTGTTTCTATGAGGCCCATTTGGTGGATGCTTGTGTCGGCTGGAGAGTCGATTATGGCACCCAGTTTGCAGTCATCTGCGAACTTGGTCAGCCACAGTCCTTCCGTGTTGGCCTGTACCTCCGAGAAATATATACCGAACAAGAGAGGTCCCAGGACTGAGCCTTGTGGGACGCCACTTGTAACTGGTTTGGAGTCTGACATGTCTCCAGCAATTCTAACCATGTGGGTTCTGTCCTTGAGCCAGTTTGCAACCCATCTAGTGACATAGGGGTTTATATTTAAGCTGGTGAGCTTATCTATAATGCCCGAGTGGGGTATTGTATCGAAGGCTTTGGCGAGGTCCAGGTAGGCTGTGTGGACCACCTTCCCCTCGTCAATGGCCTTGGTCACTGTTTCAAAGAAATCAACCAGGTTTAAGAGGCAGGATCTGCCCTTAACAAAGCCGAACTGGGTAGGATCCAGTGTCTGTAGGTCCCCAATATCTTTATTTATGAGGTCCATGATGATCCTTTCCATAGCTTTGCAGACCAAGCTAGTCAGGCTTATGGGGCGATAGTTTCCAGGATCCGTTGAGGCACCACCTTTGTGGAGAGGGACCACAGTTGCTGTACGCCACTCTTTGGGTACATATCCTGTAGTGAGGCTGAGATTGAACAGTAGTTTTATGTTTGGGTTTAGCTCTTCTTGGAGTTCATGTAGGACGCAGCCCGGGACACCGTCTGGTCCCATTGATGCTGTGTTTTTTGCTTTGGAGAGGGTGGCTCTTACATGAGCATCTGAGATGTCAGGGAGGCAGCACTCTGCTGGGATAGATATTTGCCCTTTTGGTGGAGAAGGGGGGGGAGAAGTTTGCGCTGAACCTGTCAGCTAGGATGTTGGCAATGTCTGTGGGTTCGGTGTATTTTTTGTCATTTTGGACTAATTCTGAGCATATCTAGGAATTACCACCCAGGTTCCTAACATAACTAAAGAAAGCCTTGTGATTATCCTTAGTGTCCTGTGCAATCTTTCTCTCGAAGCTAGCCTTAGACGATTTTATGAGTGCCCGTAGTTTTTTGCTAATACTGATCAGAGATGCCTTCCCTTTTTGGAATTTTGCTCTGTCATTTAGTAGCTTCCTCCTTCTGTTGTATAGTTTGTTTATGGCTGGGGTCCACCAGACAGGACGTCTGCCTTTGGAGGATTGGGTTTTGGTTTTATTTGGGATCGCATGATCCATGCATTCCTGAAGGTGTTCATAGAATGTGTTTATAAAGGATTCTGCGGTCTGGGCCATATTTTCCACAGGCCCAGGTGCTTTGAAGGATTCCACCTCGGTTTTGAGGAGTGTGAAATTTGCTTTAGAGAAGTTTTTCAATGTGGTTTTCTGGG
Source organism: Protopterus annectens (assembly GCF_019279795.1). Classification (NCBI taxonomy): domain Eukaryota; kingdom Metazoa; phylum Chordata; order Ceratodontiformes; family Protopteridae; genus Protopterus; species Protopterus annectens. The sequence goes on from NC_056738.1 coordinate 387,163,720, forward strand.
CAGGGGGTGGTGTCAGGATATGAATATCCAGTGAGATTAGTTAATGGTCTGATCTTACCAGTGATGGATACACTTCTGGTCTGGAGCATAGAGTCCCCATGTTGGTGATGATCAGGACCAGTATGTTTTCCCCTCTTGTGGGAGTGGTAACAAGTTGTTCCATAGCGTTTGAGTTTATAAATTCTAGGAACCTTTGGGCTAGGGTGTTGGAGCTAGAGTAATGCTCCCAGTCTATGTTTGGGTAGTTGAAGTCACCCAATATAATGGTGTTTGGAGAGACCTTCATATTTTCCAGTGTTCTCAGGAAGGCCGAGTGGGGTTCCTGGGTTAGGGAGGGTGGTCTGTAGCAGGCTATAAACTAGAAGGCAGTTTTACCCACTGTTAGTTGCACATGGATAGTCTCTGATGCTTTGTGCTGTGCCACCAACCTGGAGGTGTGGCTATCTTTGATGAATATTGATACTCCCCCTCCTTTTGTGGGTCGATCCAAGTTTTGGGGCCGAAAAGCATGGTATGAGGTATAACCTGGTAGTGCTGGGGTGCTCTCGGGAGCCTTGAACCAGGTTTCTGTTACTGCACAGATATCGATGTTCTCCATGCTAAGGAGAGTTTCAAGTGCATGCATCTTGAGGTTTAGACTTCTGGCGTTGAGTAGCATTACTCTTAGTTTCTTATCCCTTGTGATACCTATGGAGGTGGGTTTGTCTTTTGAGCCTTTCCTAAAAAAGGCACTATGGGGGTAGCAAGAGCTTTTGCCAATAGCAGAAAGCCCAAGGGTGACGGGTGCAAGCCGTCCCTAGCGAAGCATCGTGGCTTGTCGAGCACGTCATCCCAGGCTGACAGGCATTGGATCCCCTTTGAATGACACCAATACTTAAGCCAATTGTTGAAATTGATCATCATGTCTTCATATTGTGGCATCATTCTTGGTGAGGGTAAGATGCTACTCCAGGTCAGGGTCATACCGGCCTGGTCTACATGCTCAGAGTGCTCCTCTGTCTCTTTTCATGTAGTCCAGGGAGGTACGTCTCGGGTCATTCACACCAGCATGGACAATGAGTGATATTTGTACTTGCCTTGGAGTGACCTGAGTGCTTGTGTTATGTGGTGGATCCTAGTGCCCGACAGGCAGCTCACCGTGACCTTCTCCTTGTTCAGGCTGGTGAGCGGAACGTCAGTGTGCCTGACGATAGAGTCATCTATTACAAGTGTATCAGGTGTGTTGTTTAGCCTTAAGGGCTGTGACTGTTCGGCACACTGGCTTTGTGAGCTATGTGTTGCACATATTTTGTTTTGGGGTAGCGGTTACTTGGGTGTCTGCTTTGGAGGTCTCTGCTGCTTAGGCAGATTTTTATTTAGAGCCTCCGAGTATGTTTTTGTGTCTTTATGTGTTTGGTTTGCTGTCGTGGTAGGTCTATGTGAGACTGGAATTGTACTGAGTGTGGTTTCCTTCTCCTCCTGACTTTTTACGCCAGTACTGAGTTGAGAGAGCTTAGCCTCCAGTTTGGCTATATGGATGCATCTCTCACATGTGTTGGAATTTGTTGGGAGGAGGAGAGGGTTGTCTGTGTACATGAGGCAGTTGTAACATTGCCTCAAGATTCCCAGATTCACCAGCTGGACCGGAGAGAAGATTGACAACTGACCTTTGGACATGCTAGAATAGTATTGGGAATTCCTTTATAATTGAAAAAAAAGGGCCAATGGGGAACAAGGTACTCAAGAGGACTTTGTCAGAGTGTAGTGCTTTTAATTTTTTAGTGCTGACTTATATAATTGCTTTAGTGAGCAAGTGCCTTTAGTGAGCAAGTGCCAGGTAACTTAAATGCAATGTGTTAGAGGTAATTTAAATGCAAAAACGACAAACAGTAACTTTCTTTTAAGTGAAACAAGGGAATGAGTACAGTAAGCAATGCAGATATCACTAGGGTTCCACAGAAGCGGTGAAAAGCTGCGTTTTAGGTGGTATTAGCGTTTCAGGAAAATAACAAGCAAACAAACAACAAGCATACAAACAGAGCTAGATTCAGCAGGCCTGGATCTAGTCTATGCTACAGCAAACAAGGTGTACCAATTTCAGTAAAACAGTTGAAACATGCAGGCACTACATGCAGGCACTATAAGCCACTATAAGCCAATATGTGGAAATGATTATTTAAAGACATCTAAAATCAAGGCACATGGTCTAATAATATGTGGCTATGAAATTAAGTCATGATTCATAAAGGTACTGCACAGAGCTCAGCAGGTTGTCTATCACTATACTAGCAAACAGCATGTGGGGAAATTCTGAAGTTATAGCAAGCAAAAATGCTAGTAGGAGCAGCAGCTTTCAAACAGTAACCACTATTTATTGTAAACACCACTCTATCCCCATTGGGAGTACAATGTTGCAGCAGGTAACAAAAACAAAAATGTATATCCCAGGCTGTGGTGTATAGAATATTCAGTATGATCCTTGATACACTACTTGTACATGTGGATCAACATATCTATTTCTCCAACACACCAGGTGAGACAGCCACCATGTGTTGCTTCTGCCTTCTTGAAGTACTGAGTGCCAACATGTTGCCCTAAAAGTACCACATGGTGCCCATAGGCAGCACTATGTCAACAGAAAAGTCTACCGTTGTATCAATTGCCAAGTAGGATGCAGTTTGTAGGGTTAATAATTACTATGTCTGCACAGTACCCTGGTAATGAACATGATTCACACATCTGACACAAGTCATTTATATTATTGTTTCCTGCATAGTGAATTCCATAGGGACACCTAGTCAATTAAGTGACAAGACATTCTGGTAATCTGACAAATATACAGGCACAGACACTGTGTGTACAAGTCTCATTCCCCAAATGCTCCTACTGTGTTTCTGGTGATGCAGGATACCCAAGAGAACCAGTTTAATAATGCCTGTAAGGGGTTCCCCACAGCATTACAGGAATGCAGTGTAACACATCTTGCATGCAAAAGTGGAATAACACAAAGTGTGAGTGTAGCCTGATAAAAGCACAGTTCTGATGTCTAGGTATATCAGGAGGCACTGCACTGCAGAACTTCCCTGCCTTAGCAGGCAAGCTGTTTGTAGCATGTTGCAGGCTATATAATATGATTATAAGAAATCATATGGCAATGTTTCCAACCTACAGGAATCCAGAAACATTGCCATGGACCAAACAGAATGGAAAGGCATCATGAAAGAAGTCCAGAATCCAGCAGCGCCCACAGCAGCATACCAACTATGGAGTTAACCATCTCTGCTGGCTGCCAGCTAGGGACAAAAGAAAAACATGAGAAATCATACAAGCACCACCTCCATCCTGGGAATCCCTGGGGTCCACTACCTGTAAAAATCACCACACTGATAGTCTTTTAACAACAGTGAGTCCAAGAGATGGTGAGCAGCCAGTGCACCCCCCCCCCCAGACAGTCACAATAGATGGCAGCACAGGTGAAGCAGCGGTGTCTTGTCTGGCTCTATGGGCCTTAAAGAGCACAAGTGATAGTGCCAACTCACAGAGAGCAATCATGATGCATGCAGTATTAGTTAAAGGCTATGCTAGGCAATGCATTGTTGATTCATAATGTGCATCAGATGTCTCCACATTCACACAAGAGTGAGGGTTCAGTAGGTCACAGTAATCATCATTAACACAGGTGCCAAAGTATACGATATATGCCTGGCATTTCAACCTTGCTGAATGGCCATGTCATGGGAGATATAGACAGGGATTTTGTGGCAAGGGGTACTGTGTGCCACAAACAGTGTGCTCTGGTGATGGGGAGCTACTATGTGATTATGCTCTGAGGCCTCTGTATTAGCAGAAAGTGAAAAGTCCATCGTGACATGGATATGCTACTTTGGGAGTATGGTCTATATAGTGCACACTGGTGGGGTGTCCTACCCCTGGAGGCTGGCATTTGTGCCTTCCCATGACATAGGGTGGTAGAGGATGTTGCTTCTAGTTTTTGAGGTGAAGAGATGCACCCTGCTATGGCCTACACCTATGCACCGCATGTGCCATACTTGACGTGACCATGGACAATCAGACCTATCAAGTTCCTATTTTGGTGGAACATACCTATTTGCAGGCCTGATTTACCCCCGCACATGATGTACTGATTTTTGTAGATAAGTCCTTATTTTTAGGCTTGATTTATACCTTCATACAATTTTCTGAATCCCTCCATCATCACATGTGATTTTTATAGCTCTTTAGTACAGAGAAACTGCACTACATGGCCAACACACCAGTGGCAGCAGTAATTTAGAAAAAGAGGATGCACACCTTGCATCTAAGCAGAAATAAATGATATTGTGTGCTAGAATGTTGCAATGTAGTTCATTAAAGTCCAGGTTTTGTACTCTTTGATAATGTGCATATATTTTCCATCATTTTTGTCACACTTGTGTTTCTGAGTAGTATCCCTTATTCCTTCTGGAAGTGGGAGGAGTTGTACCATAGGTTCATAGGTTGGTACTAGGCTATCAGCCCTAGGGCCTATACAAGCCTAGCCATAACAATTCCCTGGCTATTTCTTCCCACACTATTTACTTCCCTGGAACCCTGTCTAGCAGGGCGACTGACGTGATCCCCGGGGTGAATTTCCTTTCTCCCATCCAATCGTCAATGTTCCTTTTGAAGAGGGCCAAAGAGACACTCTGCTTGACATGTATGGGCAGTCTATTCCAGAGTCTGGGGAGTCTCTGGGTCAGGAACCTATCCCTCCAGCATGTTTTGTTTATTGTGATGACAATGTGGTTCAAATTTTATACTTATTAGATGACCAGATTTTTGGCTGGATATACTTATGTTTCAAGTGTCTTTGTATCTAGTTTCAGTGTCTGCAGAATGAGAGGCATGTATTTTCTTAACATTAATGTTATGCTTGCCATGATATGTTTCACCATGTTTATTTGATTACTTCCAGGTGTGTATTAATATGTTTATGCTTATATTCCTGGTCGCACATCAGTTTATTTGTACTATTTTTCCTCCAGCTGAGACTGAAATTGCACATGAGCCAAAAAGTACTAAAGGTTTGTATGAAAAGTTATAGGTACAGAGATATGTTTCACAGTAGTTCATTCTGATCTAAATTTAAGAAACTGTATTAGTACAAAGATGGCAGGGAATCAATAGCAAAGTGTCTCAATACTATTAACAATGTTAGGAGAAGTTGGTGGTGATAGGCTAGCAATGTATGTGGATCAGGGTTGCCACCTTTTCAGATGTCCAAAGTGGGACATTTTTGGTACAGACGTCAGATTTTGCAGGCCAAAATATACCCACGGCCAGTACAAAGGACAAAACTTCACTTTTTTGCCTAAATAACAGCTTATTCTGGTAGCATTTTAGTTGCTTATTCTGTTTCTTATAATATTTAGGTGTTTCAAGTACAGAATAACTGTTTTATACAACTTTTACAGAAAATATAGGAAATAAGTTTGCTCTAAAATCTCAGGACATGTGCTATTTTTACAAATTCTTTGCAGGACACAACTGTCCAAAGAGGGACTGTCCCTCACAAAGTGGGACGGGTGGTAACCCTAATGTGGATGGATGAATGGTGTCTCATCCTCATGTGTCAGTCTGTTAATCTTAGAAGGCAAATATAAGGAAGGCATCTTGAGAGATCATGGTAAGACACTGTGCTCCTCCGTATGAAGGAAAACATGAAACAGTAGCAACATTGTGAATGTATGCTGTTAAAGTCACTATGGTATTTGATAGGGTCCACAGAAGGATGCCTGGTTCTTATAAATGGAATTGTGGCATTGGAAGAGGGTACATGGAATTGTGTTTTTCTTGCTGTAATGGTATTTGAAAGGAATGGAAGGAAGGATGTGCCTCTATTGAAAATAACAGTATTTGAAGATGTACAGTCTAGCTTGTGAATGGAGATAAAGTATTTGAAATGGCCCCCTTGGATGGGGTCCTCATGTGGAAAGTAAGAGTGCATGGTTATAGTGTCAGTATGACTTCCATGGCAGCACAGCTGTTAGCTTACAAAAGTTTGGTTGAATTTTATCCAGCTAATCCAAGATCATCAACTAGTGTACATTTAGTGTTAATTCTGAGATTTCTGGACATTGAGAGTAAGGACGTTTTCCCCTTTCCTTTGAGACTAAGCATCCTTGGGGTTAGTAGAAATAGAGTTGCAGGTATATAGTGGTGGTGGTGGGGGGGGGGTGCCAAAGAGCTTTCCCCTTTGAAAATATTTTTTTGTAATTTCTAAGAATTGTAGAGTTTGTCAGCTGTGCTGGTTTGGGACTCATTTGGTTGCAGACTGATGTTTAATTATAGATCTGTCCTTTGTGTATGACTTCTTGCACATATCCTTAGCATTTTCACTTCTAATTTTCTGTGACTGGTATGGATGATATAATTAGACTTGTCTAGTAAATGTAGAGCTGTGACCAGCATCTCTGAGGAGGCTGGTCAGCCAGTGTTAAAGGCAAGTGCATGTTATATTTTCATATACACTAACAGCAGGTACTGCCTAGCAAGCTTGCTGTGGCCATTTTTTTTGTGTGGAAAAGAAAATGGAGGTAGGCAGTTTGAGAGAGTAGGTCAGGAAAGAAAGTGGAGACAAAGCTGTAGGTAGTAGGTAGTTAGTGATATCGATATAAGGCATGTAGGAAATAGAGGGGCACAGTGGGACCTTAGGAGCTGGGGATAGGGTGGAACTGGATTTGGCCTCTTTATGATAAGGCATGCAGTTGAGAAGGGCACCATTTTTGGTTTTATCAGACTCTGCATCCTCCCTTTTGTTTACCCATAATGATGGTCACATCATGGGTTGGGATTGGACTGTCTTTGAATGTTTTTCAGGTTTTACTTCTTCCTTAAATGAGGTGAGTAGTTTAAGCTAGGAAACTGTTCCAGCCATAATGTACAGAAAATAAGACTTAGATGGCAAAAATTCGAAGGGCTCAGCATAAGATAACATTTCAGATAGCTTGGGCGCTATATAGCATGACTAGGCTACCCTGCAGAAAGCAAAGCAGTAGCAAAATAATGAGTAGGAATGCATAGGTGTGTTCATTGCTATCAAAGAACTGTGACAGTCTTTTCTGTTTTTGACAAGTGCCTGTAATTTTCATTTCCGCTTAAAAAAATACCAGCTTCACAACTGCTAACGCTGATGTACAGTGATCTTGACAGGAAAAAATGTAATGATGAATTACTTGTAACTGTGTTTTACTAAGGTAAAGAATACCACAGCAAGATAACCATATACCAAAACAAAACTAAGACATATTCAGCGCAGTGAAAGGAACTTTAGTGCCAAACTGGGCCCTCTGTGTCTTTCCGTCATTGTCAATCTCTTTAGGTTAAAGTGAAAAGTGTTTAACCACAGAAGCTAATGTATCACTAGAAAATTGGAAGTGCTTTATAGTATTCCTAGATGCAATAAAATCAGTTGTTAGTTGCTGTAACGGACTACCTTTTTTTTTCATACAGGAAAAAAACCTGACTCATTTTATGCTTTTAGGCTTTGTTTTAGTGAAAAATTACTTCAGTTCCTATGAAATTTGAAAAAGCATTTCCTGGTTCACACACTGAATTTTCCTTCCTTGCTAGAAATGTTACAAGCTGTAGCAAATGGAAACAAAGAAAGTAGTGGCAGTCACGACACAAAAAGATTCTGACAAGAGTGAATACGGAAACTTCTGATGAAAATCCTTTCTCTGGAGAATTACTGAATCACAGCAAAACTTTGAAATGTATAAGAAATTTTGGGAAAATTGTATTTATTTGTTTGTTTGCTTACATTTGTATTCCTTAACTGGTGCAGGGCACTTAGCTATGAAAACGGACCTTTTTTAGACTCTGCCTGGGAGCACTGTCTGGTTAAATGACTTGGGACTAAATCACATAGGCAGCCACAATTGTTAAATTCAAAAGATGAAGTTCACTTTATTGTAGATATTTTCTTCTGTAAGACTATTCAACTGAAATAACATTTCATGGAAAAGTAACTTAAAAAAGTCTTCTATATGGGTAGAGCCTTGACATACCCCAAGGCAAGTTGAAATCTGCTACATCTTTACTCTAGTTTAATATAACTGATTCTAAGCATGGACGTAGTTAGGCATACTCATTGTACTCAAGTGATAACTTTTTCCCTAAACATCTCTCATAACCTTTATGGTTCAAACAGCCCAGAATGTTTAGAACTGTCTAAACTAGTGTGTATTGTAAAAAGAAATACAAAACATACTAACATAATAGGAATACACCTCTAACAATGCTCTTTTTTATGATTATAAGTGGCAGTAGTTGAAAATAGTGTGTTGCTTTCTAGAGTGGATAGTGGCAAATAGAGGCAACATTTTGAGGGTAAGTGCAGTTTTAAATGATGGGTAGGTGATGGGGGTAGCTGCATGAGTTGTGCATATGAAGTACAGATTTCTGGCTATGCTCCTTATTCTGAGGTCACCATATCCTAAAGAAGAAAGAGACACAAAAAAAAAATACAACAGCCTTAGTTGATGGGCTGGGCTTAACAAATAATGATTCAATGAGCCCACCTTCAACAAAGTCATATCATTACTAAAATGTAAATTTATTTTTTTGCAATAGAAGCATTTGACTTACTCTTTCTGAAGCTGCAAATTTATCAGTTCTGGAAAAGGAATTTGGTTGAATACTGTAGTAATAAGTGCCCAAAACTACATTCAATGAAATTCTTAAGCAAAAGTAATTTTTTATGTGGGGGCAACACCTCCCCCCAAGTCATGTAGTGGGGATGTGTCCCCAACCCATCACTTACAATAATCAACTTCAGGTTCACTGCAATATAAAAATCAAAGCCATACTCTGCGACATTTTGTCGCTTAAACTGTATTATTGACCTTTGCAGTCTGTTAAAGTAATGTTTAAAGAATTTTATATTAAATGCCAGTAGGAAAAAAAAATACTAACTTTGTGTTTTAAAAGAAGAATGAGACACCTGTTCCTATGCAGTTCATGCTTCTTTATGTTCATCACTGAACAAAATCACTGAGAAAACGCTCCCTGTTTTCACTGACTACATAAATACATATACAATGTAATAAGCTGAATAACGTTCTGACTGTGAAAAGGATTATTTAGGATTGACTGGCAACCTGTGATCAGGAAAAAAAAACTGAGACAATGATGAGTGCCAGCATGCAGATCTTTTCTTGCTCTTTACAGTGCTGCCACCTACTGAACAGAAGAGTGTAGCATGCAGTGTGGTGGGCAGGGGATATGCACTTGGTGTTAGCAAGCCATGACTGCATTACATCCTCCATCACTTGTATGGAGAATATAAAAATATTTAGATTTTTTTCTACTGCTTGTACTGCAGCTGAAAAAGAAATTAAATGGACCACCATTTTAGGCTGGGATCTTATTTCTCTTTTTAAGTATAGCAATATAAGCAGAGTATAAATGAGTGGGACTTTTTGCTTTTTATAGACTTGTGGGTACATAGGTGATTACTAGGCTAAATGCCTTAGATGGCCTGTTTATGCTTAGCCATGATGTCCATCAAGGATGCATCTGCAGTCATCACATATGGGTTGTCCTGCCTCAGGCAGCCTTAGCTGGGTTTCCAAAGATGGGTCAGAGTCGATTTATGAGCTGCTTCTGTCCAGACCTGGGGTATAAAAGCATCAGTCCAGGGATACATCTTCCTGCATTGGTACAGTTTGCATTTGAATAGGGTCAGGGAGAAGCAGTTCACATGCCAGTCGGCCAGCTCCTGTAATTCAGCTACCGAAGACTTCAAAAGCTAAGTACCCGTGGGACTCTTTCTTGCCTCAGCCGATGTCAGATAAAGTTAATAATTGTTTAACTTGGAAACAAATACCTCATAAGGATTTCCACTCTTACTGCCTCCTGCCTAGGCCCAGACCACGGCATTTCGCCTGTTCAGCCTGTGCTTCCTTCAACCGACGACTCTTAGGCGCCGGGCGGAGTTTGCAGAGAATTTTTGGGGCTAGTTTTCAGATAAGATGCCGCCGGAGACTCCGACTTCTCATTTAGTTAAGAAACGGAAGGACAAGGACCGACACACGCGGGCCCGCGGTTTCGGCTGAAACCACGGCCAGGCCTACCGCGAGTGTCTCTGTCTCGGCTGAAACCGAGTCCTTGGTACTTCCAATTACCGAAACCGCTCAACCAACTACCTTGGTCCCGGAGGCCCCGGCTGAGTCGTTTATTGATCTGTAAATTACAGGATAAATTATCCAAGGGTATCTAGCTGGGTTTAGGTGGCAGAGGATTTATGAGCTGCTTCTGTCCAACATGGGGATAGTAGCCAGTCCAGGGATACATTTCTGATTCCCTATGCATTGGTACAGTTTGCATTTGAATAGGGTCAGGGATGAACTCTGATTCACATGGTTGGGAAGCCTGATTCAGAGTACGGGGCTGTCTCTGAGCCATGTACCTCTCCCTCCAACATGTTTTATTTATGTTGCTAAAGAGGTTTAAGTCCTTCAGTTGGGTATTTATAGTGGTGTTAGACTTGCAAATGTGCAAGTCCATCAATACTGGATCAGATGATGCCTTGTAAGCCAGGCACAGGTCACCTGTCAGTACTCTGGAGGAGTATAACGGTAAGGCTTTGACGTTTCTGTGTATTCTATGTGTTTAATTCTTTGTACTATTTTTGCAAGGAAGCTCTCTGGGCATTCCTATCGTTACTGTTTTTTAGTTCAGCTAAATAAGAAACTATTTTGAACTGATAGCTTATTTCAATTTTTAGGCACAGAGGTTTCCAGACAGTAGAAATGAAAGGTGAAACAACTGTATAAAAGTTTAACCTGCCAAACACTGTATGCATATAACACAAAAGCTGAAACTAGACATTTAAAAAAAAGGTGTTGTACACAGAAGGTGGGAATAATAACTTTTTAATACAATGTTGCTTTCTGTAATGTCTTTAAATGTAAATAGTCTCACAGATAAATACAAAAAAAAAAAGAGTAGTGAACTATATTAAAATGTAGAGTGCAAATAGCTATGTTACAGGAAACACATTTAGAAAGAACTGAACATGTGAATTTGGTAAAGGTCTCCAGGATGGTTATTCAGCGGAATACCTGGGACAAAGGAAAAGAGGAGTACTTATATTAATTGCAAGAGGGGCTCCAATAGCGATAGAAGATACAAGAGATAATAATGGCAGATTTGCAGTGCTAAGGGGGCTGCTGGGAAGGGAGGAGGATTACACTGGTATGTATTTACATTCCACCTAAAACTGATATAATTGAGTGTAAGAACATTCCGGGAGAAGTAATCAAGTTTTCAGCTAGGAATATTATTTTAGGTGGGAACTGGAATTTGATATGCAGAGTGCAGATGTATCGAGGGGCCCATAAGGGAGAATATAACAAAGGAAGGTAGATTTTTGAAGAAATTTATGAAAATATTTGGCATGGAAGATGTGAATTCAGTAATAGAAGTTCAGAGTGAATTTATGTGTTATTCCCCAAGATATAACAATTGGGCTAGGCTAGACAGAATTTACATTTCACAGGAACATGCCCATTTAATTGAAGGTCTTAATATTCACCCAATAACTATTTCAAATCATGTGCCAATAATAACTAAAATAAAAGCACAGAGTAATAAAATAAAAATAAGACACTGGCACTTTCACACTCTATCTGTTGAAAAGAGAGGAATTTAAGGAATGGGTAGTGGAGATTATTCAGGAGCTGTTAGGATAGAAATGTCTTCTGAAAATATAGCTAGGGAGTGGGATAAAATTAAGGTGGCATTTAAAAATTTGGTGAAATAAAAGAAAGGGAGCTATGGTTAAGAAGTAACAAGAATTATTTAGAGGTTCTGACAAGTGTTAAGCTATTGCAGTTTGGGGGAATCTCACAGAACAAGAAGAGGATCCAACTGATATTGCCAATATCCTGGCAGATAGGTTCAGTGCTAAAGAGCCCATCTCTATATTGGAAGAATGCAATTTTCCTGTAATCATGGCTGCACAGGTAAAAACTACACTCTCCAAAGCCAAGAACACAGCATCCATGGGACCTGACAACATCCCAGGCTGCGTTCTACATGAACTACAGAATGAACTAGCACCCCACCTAAGTACCATGTTCAGTCATAGCCTCATGTCAGGCTTTGTGCCCACTGAATGGCGCACAGTGACGGTTATCCCACTCCACAAAAGGGGGATCCACCATGGACCCCAGGAGCTACAGCCCCATGAGCCTGGTCTGCAAGGCCATGGAACTTATCATCATGGAAGTTATAAACAAAGACATTGGTAATCTCCAAACTCTGGACCCCACCCAGTTCAGGTTTGTAAAAGGAAGATCATGTCTCCTAAACCTGATAGACTTCTTTGAAGCAGTCACCAAAGCCGTATGAGGGTAAGGTGGTTCACGCAGCCTATCTAGATCTCACCAAGGCTTTTGACACCATCCCCCACTCTGGAATTATAGATAAACTCACTAAACTAGGTATAAATCCCTATGTCACAAGATGGGTTGCCAACTGGCTTACCGACGGAACCCACACTGTGAAAGTAGCAGAATCCAAATCCGACTTCATACCAGTGACAAGTGGAGTACCACAGGGTTCAGTCCTGGGTCCTTTCTTGTTTGGTATGTACTTCCCTGAAGTACAGGCTAACACATAAGGTCTTTGGCTAATGAAGTTCACAGATGACTGCAAACTAGGAGCCATAATCGAAACTCCTAATGATGTGGACATCCTACAAAAGGGCCTCACTGAGACATATTCCTGGTGTCAAAGCCATGGCCTCAAGCTCAGTGCCACAAATTGCATTATCATACCTTTTGGTAAAAACTCTGTACCCATGAACTACCACATAGGCGGTAGTATGTTTTGAACAACAAGATGAATGTAAAAGACTGTTTGATCAGTATGTTGAAGAAATGAGTGTTTTTGATGCAGAATTAAAAGCTAGAAAAGTGAAAAAGTATAGTAGAGACTTGAATGACTTTAAATCTGACAAGGCCTGTACATGAAAACAAATGAAAAGGGCCGTCAGATTTACAGAGACTGTTAATAAGTTGGGTAGAAGTAAAAGAAAGCGTAATCTATTCTGAAACCAACTCATAATTTGGGATATAATACTGAATCCAGTGCTTCAGGAACTTTTTCAAATGCATTTAGCACCGATACTGAGAATGATATGGGGGATATAGTAGCCGCTGGTTCTCCAAGATGCAAATAAAAAAAAAAAAAAAACTGTCCAGGACTAGCCCTTTAGAAGGGGTGGTAAAAGGGACCATAAGCGAAGAAAGGATACAGGTGAAGAAAATCTTCAGGAACCTGATGACCGAGTAGAACATGATGAAGGACTTAACTGACTATGATTTGACTAATGAAAAAAAAGCTGTTCTTAATAAAGGCTTAAACTATGTACCATCACATTTTCTGTCCCAATATGATGTTTGTATGGATATAAAACAGTTATGTAGAACATTAAATTTGAATTTTTTTTCATAACAGAGATGAAGTATCTAATGCTGTACCTTATTTTAAGGTTAAGAAAAGTTCTTTTGTACCACATCACCGTAGGGTTATTTTTTTTGAAGATAGTGTGCTATGTGAACTACATATTAACCAAAATGAGATTTTCAAACATCATAGTGACAATTTAACATTTACAGAGAGGGTTGGCTGTAAAACATTTAAAAGAAAACAAAGATATAGTGATACGTAAAGCAGATAAGGTGGGGTGGTTGTGCTTTGGAAGACATCTGAAAACATCAGTGAAGTGAATAAGCAGCTTAATGATGGCAGGTTCTATTATAGACTGCTGTTGGATCCTACAGCTGACTTTAAATGCAAAATAGATTAAATGTTGATGGGATACAAGAGAGGTTGTATTACAGATGCATTAGTAAAGGAATTAATGGTGGAAAATCCTAGACCACAAACATTCTACATATTACCAAAGATACATAAAAATGCCCCCTCCCCCCTGGACAACCGATAGTATCAGGAATTGGGTCTTTAACAGAACCTATTTCTGTGTATTTAGAATTTCAGTTCAAGCCATTATTGCAGCTAATCAGTTCAAGGTTAAAAGATAGTAATGAGTTTCTGGAACTGGTGGATGATTTGCAAATTGCACATGATAGTTATATATGCACTTTAGATGTAGAATCTTTATATACCAGCATTCCAAATCATGGAAGTATTGAGGCCGTGAAATATTGGCTTGCTGATTATGGGCACTACTCAAAGGAACATATGGAATTTTAATGAAGTTTGTATTAAGCAACAATGTTTTCTATTTTGGTAAAGACTGCTACCTGCAGGTAAAAGGTAAAGTGATGGGCACCACATTTGCTCCAGTGTTTGTTGATTTGTTTATGGGGTAGTTAGAATGCAGTTTAATTTACAATGTTAATAATCCATTCAGGAGTAAACTGGTGATGTGGAGACTTTACCTGGGTGACTCTTGGGCAGGTTGGTCCGGATCATTAGTAGACTGGAAAGCATTTGTAGAATACCTCAGTTTTCATGTATTTGACATTCATTTTGTAGATAGGATAGAGAAAATCAACTGACTTCTTGGATGTACATGTAGAGAAAGCTGAAGATGGCACTATCAATACAGGGCTATATAGAAAGCCATTTACAAAAAAAAATCTTTATTACAAGCAGATAGTTGTCATCCGAAACATATACCTAAGTCTCAATATAGGAGGCTACAGAGAATTTGTAATAAGGTAATTACAGGATTGAGGTCAGTGAGATGAGTAAAGGATTCATGGAACAGGGATACAAAAGTCAATACATTAAAAAAGAAGAAGAGGTAGCATTAACATTAAAAATGGAATTAATACAAAGAAATGCCCACAGTCAAAAACAGATAGCTGAACAAGTTAAACCTAGAAATGCCCACAGTCAAAAAACAGATAGCTGAACAAGTTAAACCTAGATTGATTACCATATATGGAACTAATACATTCAAAATATGCAATATTATTGATAATATTGGCATATCTTAAAAACAAATGAGTTTTTTGATGGGTGTTAAGATGAACACTGTCTTTATGGATATAAAAGGGGTAGAAATATTGGTGAATCTTTGTCTTGGTTTAAAAAGATGAATAAAGGTGATAAAAGTGAACAGAATATAGTTAGAGGTAGTAACCCCTGTGGAAATTGCACATATTGTAAGTTGATTTTTGAAATCAAAATCATTTACGTCTATAATCACTTCTAATGTGTTTGAGATTAGGAAATTAATAACTCGCCATAGTGAATGGATAATTTACATGGCTATATGCCAACGCGGAGATTTTTATGAAGGGCAGACATCACACTCATTTAAAAGCAGGATAGCAGTACATTTGAGTGACAAGATGTCAACGTACGAGGAGTGCCTTATTTAAACATAATAATGAACATACATCTGCTAATTTTGTATTTGTAGGCATAGATTCTATATGGAGCACAAATTTATCTGAAGTTCAAAATCACACTTTTTTAGACAAAAAAGAAAGGCTTTGGATTATTAATCTTGGGGCATTGTATAAACCTGGGTTGAATGAACATCTGTAAGAATGTATATGTTAAGTGTTTGTGAATTGTGACCACGTTTTTGATGAGACTTATTTAAGTTTAATGGTGTATGGTTCCACTCACAAGGGAGACATCAAAGACTGAAGGGGGTGTATTCAATGTATATTATTTAATATATACTATTTAGTGTATGTTTACATATATGGTTTAATATACATTGTTTAATGTAAGTTATAAAAAAAGGGAGCGGATTTCACCCTGTATCTTTAAGAATTGGGTATATAAATGTATGTGTTGCAAGGAACTGTATCATTCCACAGAGGACACCACGGAACAAAACTGGTTTGGAGTTTCTTGTTGCTGTGACTGTTTGTCAGCCATGGGCTTTTGTCAGAATTGGCATTTGCCTGAATAAAGGATTAGGATGCTGAAAGTATTACCTGGACTTTATTTTGTCTTTACTAAAATTTAAGTAAAGTATATATTATAGTGGTGCTGGACTATTGTTCTGGTGTGTTTTATAAATATATATATATATATGTGTGTGTGCGTATTTTTTTTATATATTTTTCATAAGTGCCTTCTGTTGATAGCAGTGCATGCTTGCAAGCATTTCTTTCTTTCGGTAGGGTAGTAAGCTCAAGTAACACACTTTGATGTTAATTATTTTTACTTAATTTGTATCATGTGACTACTAGTGCTTGCTAGAGGTTGTATAAAAGAAGTACATTTCAGTTGTATTTATTAGCATCTGATGAAGCAGATTTTTCTGCGAAAGCTCTTATGTTTTAACATTAAAACTTCAATTGAAACTGGAAACCTTGGTCGTACCTGAGTTTTTCTGTGTTTTTATCATTACTTGCTTTTGGATTTATTCAGAACTCAGGAACCTGTGTGGGCTGGTGACTGTTTTTGTGGTCATAATTATAAAGTGTTTATGTCTATAATGGCTAAAAGTAATACCAAAGTTGATAGATATGGATCAGTGTGGTTTTGTGGAGGAGAAGCAAACATTTGACAACATTAACAGAACTTTGATGATCCAGAGGGAAGTAGAATGTAAGAAAATACCATTGTTGTTGATGGGTTTTGATGCAGAGAAAACATTTGACAGAATAAGCTGGGACTTTATGAGCAGGGCAATGGAAGCATTTGAATTTCCTGAAAAAATGATAAGGTTGATTAGGAGGATATATTAGGGATTGGAGGCGAAAATTAAAGTGGGTGGGGTCCTCTCTGGCAAAGAAAATAATGGACTCAGAAATTCAAGGATACAATTGCAATTGGTATGGTAGTCAAGAAAAGCTGCATTTATTTATTTGCAGGTGATATTATTTTATACCTGACAAAACCAGAAAGAGACATTACAGTGTTGTGGAACATTCTGAGAGTTTTAGATCTTTTTGGGATACAAAATTAATGAAGCTAAAACAAGGGCAATTGCAGTAAATTATGTACCCACACACAAATTGGTTCAGGAATATCCATATTTATGGGGACATGATAAAATGAAGTATTTATGAGTATGGATTAAAATGATTGTAGTATGGTAGCTAAGGATATGTGGGAAGAGACTAAACAAAAGATCAAAAACTGAGCAAATGGAAGCTTTGTTATGTAGATATGGATAATAACATACAAGCAGTTAAAATGTTTTTAGTCTATTTAATCTTATACACGGGTCAGGCATATTTTTATCAACCAGAGGAGAAGTTGTGAATAGCAATTAATAAAGAGCTGAAGGACCTTATCTAGAAGGGGAAGATGGCAAGAGCCAAGTAGAATAAGCTGATTCTTCCAGTACAGCAGGGCGGAATAGGTTTACCCAATTTGAAGGGGTATTTCAGAGGTACACAGTTAAGACACCTGTACATAGCACAAGAAGAAAACTATATTTCAAAGTGGAAAGAGATGATGATGAAACGGGGGAAGGTTGAGAAACAAGGAGAGTTTGGAATTTTGGATGCATGCCTTTAAGGAGAATAACAATAATCATACAGAATATTATATCCATAAAGTAGCAGACAGTATTCTAACAACTAAGCCAACATGGGATTGGAGAAAGGAGATTCTGCTGATAGGGATGACTGCAATTCGGGATATAGACAATAAGCAAGAGGGGCCTGGAATTTATTGGAGAAAACTGGCAAAAGAACCAAGGTATTGGGAGCAAATAACTAGAAAAGGAAAGATGATAGAATGGTAAGACACCAAGCATTTATTTGGACTGCAGGTTAAAGACTGCTTTCCCTATCAAGGATTGATATCAGAGTATAGACAAAGAGAAAGAAATAGTGGGGTCCTAAACAAAAGACCAGCACTAGTAGAGTTTTTAGTAGAATCTAGAACAGAAGCTGCCATTAAAAATGGAATAATTAGTACAGCGTATAAAATATTACATTATAACTATAAGAATCAATCAGAGGAGGTCAGAAAGGATTGGGAAAAGAGATTGGATAAGCAATTCAAAAGGAAAAATGTGAGGATATATGCATGTCTCCCAAATATGCAACAAAATCTAGATGATTTAGGATTTTTGCCTCGAAATGTTTGCATAGATATTTCTATACCCCAAGCAGACTCCAGAGAAGTTTTCCTCAGGCAGACAGCAAGTGTTGGAGGTGTGACGGGGAATAAAGAGGTGGTTGGGAGCATGTTTTCTGAGGTTGCAGTAGGTTGGTGGACTTTGGGGATTCCCTGCGGGATGCGCTGTTGGGGATGCTGGGTGGGCAGATTGGTCTGATGGCGGAGATGATTTTTCTGAGCTATGATACAGAATTGGAATTGCCTATGCATGGTAAGGCCTTGCTGTGTCTAATAATGGTGGCTGCCAAAAAAGCAATTACTAGAAAATGGAAATCAAAATCTAAACCAACAATACTAGAAGTAGTGAATATACTAACAGAGATAAAACAACTGAATTGAGATCTTTAGAAAAGGGTAGGAGCAAACTACATAGGGAAAAAATGGGAATTGCATGAACCATACATACAAGGAAAGAATGAGGTTTAAAAGGTGGCAGGAGTTAAATGAGTTATGTAATGTTTGGCTGAAAAAAAATTGGGCAGATTGTAAGTGATGTATAATGTTTGCAGCTGGGAGTGTATCAATATGGTTTGTGATGTAAAATGCTTGCAACTAGGATTGTGTCGGTGTGGTTTGTTTTCATTTATATAAATGTATGATTGCCTATGTAGTAAGTGATGGTTTAATAAAGATGTTTCTTTTAAGAAAAAAAAAATCAGGAATTGAATAATGTAATGTTGCTTTGGTTATATGATATATAGCAATATATGTGAAGTAAAATGTTTATGTTAATTAGAGTATGATTACTTTTATATGAATGTAAATTTGCCTCTGTCACAAGTGATAATTCAATAAAGGTGTTTAGAAAAAGAAGTAGGAATGAATGGCAGTTTTACTCTGTACTGTTTTCAGTCGAGCTAAAAAAGAAATACAATGAACCTTCAACTTTGAGCACAGACCAGATTTTTTTTTAGGCATGGAGGATTGCAGAGAATATAATCCCTTAATGAAATAGGACCATTACTAACATCCTTTAAAACTACAATTTTATGAACATAAATACATATGACTAAGATTGTAATAATAAAATGTTTTTTCATACACACAAACAAAAACAATTAAAAATACCATTTTTAGATGCTGAATATTAAAGGACTAAATATCATCTAGTTAATGCTTTTAGTCTCAAGAGACAGCTACTAGAGCAATGTTCTTTTAGCCCTGGGTAACTGCATGCATTAAAGTGCAGTTGCCAATACAGCTCCCTCTTTTCAAGGGTTAATGCCCATGGTCTCCCCCTCGTATTCAAAGGTACCTTTTCTATCACAGTGAATTTAAAAATGTGTCCAGGATTATATTGGATATCCTTAAACAACTCATTTGTATTTTTGTTCTTTTCTTATATCATATAGATGTTTGTATATGCATTTTTTTATTTTACTCTCAGTTTTTCCAGTATAAAATCCTGGACATACTTGACATAAGGCAATGTAATTTACATCTTTTGCTTTACAGTCAAATCTCCCTGTTAAGTTATATTTATTTCCACTCACTTCAAAAGTGTTACCCATTTTTATGTGCTTACAACAGTTGCAACAACCACATTTTTAAGACTATATTAGAAAAAGGATCCATTAAATACAATAGTAGAAGGGGAATGGTGATATGAAAAAATGTGGTAGTGGCAACTATTGGATATTTGATTTGAGTGTGAACCTATCCACATTGAAGAGGTTTAGATTTGTGTGGAAGACACTGATTGGAGAACAAAAAGGCAGTATATGAAAGGAGCAACTTTGATTTGTTAGTCTCAACAATAAATGCTTCATTTTACATTCTAATGGCAGATTGGAAGAAGGGTTTAACCTGAAAATGCTTATTCTGCCATTTTAAGTTTTATTTTTCACTTTTTATTAAAGACGAGTTTTATGATAATCATGTCTTTTTGTTTTTTTATACATTTTATCCAGATGCGTATATTTGACTGCCGATCAGTAAGTTTGTGGATTCTTTTTGATAAATATGTATATGTATGTATATATATTGGCCAGATTCAGTAAAGCCTACACGGTCCATTTACACCATGTGTGCTTTGCTCTGCGGCACGCACACACACACACACACACACACACACACACACACACAAACTCATTGTTTTAGGTTTAGTAAGTGCCTCTACATGGTGTATAGAGCTGAAAAAACAAGGTAAACACAGTGGCATGCTAATTACAGCATAAGCAGCTGAATTGTATACTAATCAACCAATCCAGGATGGAGAAGTTATTCAACAAGCTATAAAGCAACTGTGCAGACTCAGTGCTGGTTTTCCCTGAGAATTCCAAAACCTCCTCCAATAGAGCTATGGAAAACAGTCTGCACAGGAAGAATGTTAGGGGCTGCTGTTGCTTTAATACATATGTATGTGCAACAGGCTGAAGTCTATGCTGCTGCTAACAGACTGTGTCCAAGAAAGAGAAGAGTTTTCAGACACCATTTAACTTATCACAGTTTACATGATGTGGAAATTGTAGAGTGCTACATGATGGATAGTGACACACTACAGGAACTCTGCAGCCTCTGTTGTCCTCAACTCAGAGCCAGGGCAAACCGAGTGGTATAGTGGAGACAAATTTTAGCTACAGGAACCTTTCAGATACCAACAGGGGACATGCTGGGGGGGTGTCACAGGCATCGGCTTCCAGGATCCTCCATCAGTTCCTGAATGCTATGCTATAAAATGCCAGTGACCACATATATTTTCCCTGTACTCCTGAGGACAGGGCCACAAATATGCCTGCCCAGAACTTTTTGGGGTTGTTTTGGTGTTTTTGTAAGAGATTATGGTAGAAGCTTTTTTAATCCAGTAAAATAGACTTTTTTTGTGTCATTCCTGAGTTGACGATATTTTAGATGGTCAAGAGGGGCTTTGGTTGTTCTCCAGCTGGCTATGATGCTGTGTTTGATCTAGATTGTATTGTACATTCTGGAGCATGGGAATCAAGGACACTTAGGAATTTAGTGTTAAAGTGAGCTATAGCCTCTTCTAATGGTAGTTTTTTTTAGTTTTGACCAGTCAACTGTTTCTAGTTTGTTTAGGAATATTGCAGTGTCAAGTTTTTTTTCTGTTTCTCACTGTTTTATATTTGGTCTGGTGAGGGTTTCCTACCTTATGTTGTATGATATAGGTTAGAAAATGGTCCCTAAGGTTATCAGGGAGAGTGCCAGCAGTATACAGTTGGGGTTGGTTGTTAACTAGGATCCAGTCCAGTATACTTTCCCTGTTGGTTGATTTGTTTATCCTAGTGGGAGAGGTTATGGTCTGTTTAAACCCAGATAAGTTTATAGAAGTGGGGGGGGGGGTCCAGAGGAGCAGGGGTGCCAGTTGGTGTTAAAGTCACCAAGAACTATGGTTTCTTGGGGATAAGTAGTGGATAACCAGTACAGGATATCCTCTAGGGTGTTTAAGTTGTTGCCTGGTGGATTGTATCCACAGGCAATGTTTAAACATTTGTATTGGTTAATCTGTAATTTGGTTATGAGGAGTTCAGCATTGTTGAACCGGGGTGGTTGAATGGTCTCTCTAGTAACACTTACAGTGTTTTTGTAAAGGAATGCTATCCGACCTCCTTTCCTAGTAGCACGGTCTAACTGGTGTATATTATATCCTGGGAGTAGTATCTCATTTTCAGTAGTACTAGGTTTTAGCCAGGTTTCCGTAAGACAGATAACGTCTGGGGAGTGGGTTGCTAGGAGGGTATGTAGGTTGGGAATCTTATTGTTAATACTTCTAATATTTAGGTGAAATGCTAGGGGGGAACTAGTGGGAGTAAAAAGGGGAAGCTTGACTGTGGAGTTTGTGCTAGGGGAGTGGAGGTTATAGGGTGTGGGTGGGTCAGGGTTGGGATGAATATCCCCATGTGTTATAAAGTTATAGTGACAGGATATTCTATGCTTTAGGAGTTTGTTTATTAGTTTTATATGGTCTTTGTCTTTAGGATTGTGTTTTGTGGTTTTACAGGGGTGATATATTATTGAGGGTCGTATATTTGGTTTGCTGGGGATGGCACAGTGTTTGGTGTTATGTGTGTAGCTGTGGGTGTCTGTTTGACCTTGTGGGTAGTAAATACCATGGTCAAGTATTTGTAGGCAGTAAGATGGTAAAATAGAAACAGTATAGGCATTAGGGTAATTAGTATTTTTTTTACTTGCTTGCATTTTGTTATGGGGGTGAGCCAAATTTGAAGGGTGATTGTGCTAACAAGGTGTGGAAGAATGGAAGAGAAGAAAAATGGGTGTGGGGGGAGGGCTGTTCAATGATTGGATCTAGTATGATGGGAAGTGGCTGAGTGTAGTTAAAATGTAAGAGTAGTGGGGGTGGATGGGAATTGGGGGCAGAGAGGGGAGCAGACTGAGCCCGAGCACAGCGAGGGTGAGCGGAGCGGGGCTAACACTGACTCCAAGTATTTCCCCTGGGCTTATTGTATGTTAAGGTAATGTTTTGGCTATATTTAGATTTGTTTTTTTACACTAAAGTTTTAGGCTATTTTTAATCTATATGGTATACACTTGCAGGATAAATTAATAGCTGCAGGGTATACTTTTCTGGGCTATGTGAGGGAGTGCAGGGTGTAATTACTGTTGTAGTAGTTCAACCTGTTTGAGGAAAAATTGGGGTGGGGAAGAGAGAAGGCAGTAGGAGTGGTTAGAGGGGGACCTTGATTGACTCAAGATGCCACACCAATTTAATAAGTTAAGTTTAATGTAAGGGCCTAAAACCTGCACTCAGCACTTAATGTTATTTATGTTTAGCAGGAAAGACAGACCAACACTATACACTTTTGAGGATTTTTACTAGGGTTACTTGTTCAATGTCAGACAAGTAAAACTTTGATACAGGAAATCTATGTTTGTGTAGAAAGCCAGAAAGGTACAAGGTATACCTGTAAATATTAGGGTCAGAGACACTAATGTAAGAGTCAGTGTACTTTAGTTACAGGGGAAGGAGGTAAACACTCAAGTAGAAAAGAGCCCTATGGCTGACCAAAACAGTGACTCGCTTAGTTACACAGCACTGTAAGAGTAAGCTTAACAAATGTTTTATATCTGTAACCTACTCTGTTTAATTGCTGGGAGAAAAACAGTTTTTGTTGAGAGAGTGGTAGCCAAATTGCAATCCTGTAGACACTGTTATGCAGCAGCTGCAGTATGCTAGTGGAGGTAACTAGGAAAAGAGAGAAGCAGAGATTCTAGGGTAAGCATTAAGGGAGCAACAGGCAGTTGTTTTAAAATTATATATATATATATATATATATATATATATATATATATATATATATATATATATATATATATATAAAATAACTTTGATGCCAGGCAATGTTACTATATAGTAACATTGATGCCAGGCAATGCTCACAGTAATGGCTATGTACTGTTAGCATCAGACAGAGTGAGCCCTGAACTAAAACTGTTGCAACTACTAGATTTACAAAGTAAGTGTTGAACCTGGGTCTTCTTCTTCTTTCGGCTTTTCCAGGTTAAGGGTCGCCACAGTGGATCATCTGTCCACTCATGATTGGCAGTGGAGTCTTACGGTGTCAAGTTGCCAGCCCAGCACCCAAACTTCCACAGAAGGCACACACTCACACCTAGGGCCAATTTAGAGTGTCCAGCCCACCTACTGCATGTCTTTGGGATGTGGGAGGAAACCGGTGCAACCGGAGAAAACCCACACGACCACAGGGAGGACATGCAGACTCCACACAGAAGGCACCCCAGCCATAAATCGAACTGGAGAACCTCTTGCTGTGAGGCAACGCTAACCGCTGCACCACCGTGGCCGCCCAAGTGTTGAACCTGGGTCTAATGTTTAATAATATGAATGAATGGCATATCCTTGCAAGTTTTTACTTGGTAATGTACGCAAGTAAAATGTGAGTTATTTGTACAGAAATTACTTTAACACATGACAGTAGAAACTTATGTGACTTGTATGTGTCCATTATTAAGTAGTAGGCCTTAGGCATCAAAGATTCACACAGTCATACCTCTCAAAAGTACTGATGGGTCACCAAATGTCCTCAGTTTAGCATCATACTTTTATACTGAAAAATCATTAAAGAGAGAAGTTAGAAAGCAATGAGACACATTTTAGTTTCAGACTTCACAACCCTCACAAGATCATTAACAGTACTGATGCAAAAATGTTTGATACTATTAACAAACTTCTTAAGACCAGTATAAATCAAATGTACAATTCCCAAATCAACATCACAAATGCAGATATACTAAGCACTAAGTCAGGTATGCACCCTGAGCATCAGACACAAATGTTATGTATCCCTAAATCCAAAAGATAGAAAACAGGGTTATGGTGCAGTTATCATCCCTTGCGCAGGGTGTTGTGTATGTGGGGGGGGGGGCAGGAAGCCTAGGCTGACACAAAAGGTCAGTGAGTGTGTGAGTAAGAAACAGAAGCAGGCAGACATTTAGATAAAGTAACAAATGGCCAGTGAGACAAAATGAGCTTTAAGCTTCATGGCTGAACCAAGTAACTATTTTTGTGTTTGACTGTATGGGTCCTCCAGGTGAAACTGGTTGTGAGTATCTGCATGAACACAGCCAAGCTCTGTGCTAGCTCTACAGCTTGTCATACTGGACAGGTGTGAGTCGTGCATGGTAGAAGTAGCAGTTCACTGTTGTTGTACCCAACCACGAGAACTGGAACTGCCAGGAGTTGCACTGGCATGTCCATGCCCACACTCAGATGTACTGCTGCTACCTGGACTTGATTGATGTCTGCTGGATGAGCTCTCCTCATGAGGAAGCCCAGGACCATGATGCCATGGCCCGCCATGTCTGGGTGTGGACACCTCAACCACTGATGGAACAGTGGATGTAGTGCCACTATGGGAGCATGGTCATGCACAGCCACATCAGCTAAAAGGAAATGATGTGGCTGACCTACAGCCATTTGGATGCCATCTCCCTCCCAGCAGATGTTCCATCACAGACACTGCACATTCCAACATGTCATTCATCTGATCCATAGAAATGGCAACATGGTGGAGACATTCACACATGTTAGCCTGTGCCACATCTACAA
Organism: Protopterus annectens; assembly: GCF_019279795.1. Taxonomy (NCBI): domain Eukaryota; kingdom Metazoa; phylum Chordata; order Ceratodontiformes; family Protopteridae; genus Protopterus; species Protopterus annectens. The sequence continues at coordinate 387,188,864 of NC_056738.1, forward strand.
TCCTAAGCATATCTCAGGAGGACCTATGGGAACATATCTCTGCCTCCATTACAGCCCTAAACATATGTTGAGTGGCACGGGAACAGACCTGGATCAGGTCAAAGATGGACAGCAGGCCTACTCAGAGCACTCCAACAACCCTCTTGCATGGCACCTCACCCACACTTTGGCTATGGCCAGAGTCAATAGGCACTGAAGCCACAGTAACCATACTTCCCTGATCGAGTGTCTCACCCTTCACCTGTCTAATATCTGAGGGCTCGCTGAAATGGGTTTGCGAATGCCTACTGGCTGTGTCTGATTAAATTACAAGAGATGGCTGAATGTCAGTCTCAGTGTCAGATTCAACCTCTGAATCCCCCCCCCCCCACTGTGCCTCTGTTTGGCCACCATCATCATCAGAGTATGCTGATACTCTGACATCAGGTGGTAAGAGTCTTACACTTCCACTGTCAGAATTACCTGTGATGATAAGCAGCAAATACAGAAAATAAATTAATACCTACACTACTATAGTGAAATGTATGCTAACAAACCAACAGTGATGTCACTACTACAGATAGTACAACAGTACACACAACAGTTCTGATACCCACATCATACATATGGATAAAAGTTATATATTTCTTTGAACTGCTCATCACCAGGGACAAAGATGATTTTTGACTTACCATGTGCAGTTAATGTTATGCTTCAAATGGATGATGGTCCTGAAAGAAGTTAAGCTAATGTTAAGGACAGCATCATCACATTTAACAGTAACACAGGGGGTAAAACATTTTGCCCTTTATATATCCATTAGCTATACTTTCAACAAGAACTTGGATGACAAGTCCATCCTAGGCCCATGTGTAATCAATCAGAATGTGTTGTTAACTGTAGCAGTCTACAATCCCCCAACCAATTTATTGTTTAACAGAACTAATTTATTGCTGTAAATATTTTACTATACAACAGTAGTCAACAATTGAGATACATAAGCCTACCTGGAAGCTCCTCCTGGGACATACTTACTGTCCCTGAAACAACAGCACCAATGTCAAGGGCATGCTGTTCTGCACTTTCCTGCAAGCAGTCTGGATCCCTGACAGTGGACAGGAACTCCTCATTTGCTGTTATTGGTGGCTGTGTAGTGGGCCCGCCTGGTACCCATCCGATCACAGGCCACTGCAGCTGCTCTCCTGCATGCAGATGGTATCATGCATTCACATCATAGGATCATGGGAAGTTAATAGGCTGTTTTCCCAGAGGCCCTTACAAGCCTAGCCAAGAATTTAGCCCATGTTCCAACAAGTCAGCACCCTATGCCACTGTCCAGCAGGGACACAGGTGGAATCCCAGGGGTGTATTTTCTGTTCCCCATCCAGTTATCCAGGTTGCACTTAAAAATGTTTAATGAGGTGCTCCACTTTATGTGGAGAATGAGTCCATTCCACAAAAGAATGAGTCTCTGGGACACAAATCTGTCCCGCCAACAAAGCCTATTGATGCCACAGACCAGGTTGAGGTCACGTGTGGGTTACTGGAGTGGAGCTTGACTTGTGGATATGTAGTGGTCCCATCAGGGTGGGGTCTGAGATTGCTTTGTATTCCAGTCAGAGGTCACCTCTGAGAAGTCTGTAGGAGACTGAGTAGAGGGGTAGGGCTTTTAGCCTATCTGTGTAGGGTAGTTTTTTGAGACCATGGATTCTCCAGGTAAGGAACCTCTGTGGTCTCTCCAGCTGCTGGATGTGCAACTATCTGCAAAATTTACATTCTGCCTGACATATCTCTATGTCTCCTCTCAAGCAGAAAGGCACCATGTCTCCTAATAGCTTCCACAGAGACCTGATTCTCAAAGTCTCTGAAGGGGGGGGTCAGGGATTGAGATGCATGGGTGCCATAGTCCTATTTGTCCAAAAAGAAAACAAAAGGATAATACAAATAAATATCACATAACTAAAAACGTCCCATTTCCAGATAAAACAGAAAGGTAGGATTTCACTATTACCCACAAGAGAAACATAAAACAGTCAAGATATTTGAAATATGAATGACAGGAATTGTGTGGTTGTAACATATTAGCTTTACACACAAAGGAAGGCTGGATGCAAAACAAGGAGAGTAACAATAGCAACATATCCTTGTTTGTGCCAAAACAGAAAAGCAACTTTGCTCCCCCACACCCAAAAGAACACGCAAATGACACATTTTGATAGCAAACCATCAGTGAAATGCTAAAAGTGCTATCAAATGAACTGTCCTTGAAAGATGTCTACAGATTTAACACAGAACATTCCATTTTCAGCTATTGCCAATCATGTACACTTGTGAAATTCCCTGACAAACATGCCCATGTGATCAGAACACTTCTAAGTAATGCATACAGATAAAAGTAGCATTTGATAATTAATATATTATATAACATTAAACAGATGTTTCTTAATGACATTTCAGCATATGCAGTATATAGCTGAAAAATGCAAGCATACCTTCTCAAGGTCAGTAGTCTTCTGTGCAGATATATCCCAAAGTAATAGCCTCTTCTGTGTTTTCCACATAAAAAGGTCTCCTCCCCTTTACGTTCCTTAGCTACATGGTTGCCTTTTTATGGTGTAGATTCAGATCTGTGAGCACTGTGAAGATGCAAATGAGGTGTGATCTGGTTAGAATTGCTGAATCCCAACTACTTGGCTCTGTGTATCTGATGTAAACATAGTGCAGGCACTCTTTCAGTGTTTGTTGCTAATGAATTGAGCTGTGAATGATTACTGGTAGGACAAAGGAAAGCACAACAGCAATGCAGACTGGCCTACCTCTATTGGGTGTGTTAGGTTGGACTTACAAAGTGTATAATTCATTTTATCAAGGTTGGAAATTTAAGTAAGCAACAAACAATTCATAGGTTCTGTTCATTAACATCCAACCTCCCCTTCATTTTTGACAACTATATGTTATTGCCATTTAATATCCTCACACATTTTAAGAGCTGTAATATAAAACATCTTACAGACTGCATGTCTCAGATTATTGGTCAGATAAGACAAGAATAAGCAACAGACACAGTGAGGTAAGACAGAGCTGCATTTTTGCAAGCAATAGTCATAAATGGCTGTGTGATCACTCAGTGCACCACATCCGAAATGAATATACATACAAATAACTGTCATATGGTTTGTTAGTACTGCGGATGATGTTGCATTTGATTGCATGCAGAATGATTTCAGTTCCCTGCTGCAAAGCTGTTTGTGTGGCAAAGAGGGATAAGGCACCTTTACTGCGTTCTGAAGGTTCATTGGAGTGAGAGTTCAAATCCAGACCTATCTAAAAATATTTCATGTGTACTAACAAAAATTTTATAGTGCTTATTTCATAGATTGCTTTTCTTCATTTCAACTACTTTTGCCATTTATTTATTTTTATTTATTTGTTTATGTTTTACCAGTGTTTGCATGGTGTGTGGCTTAGCCCTAATAAGGGAAATGGAGAAAATGAATGTCAGGTTTGGCTATGCTTATCTTGTTTGCTTGACACTTAGCAATGTGCAAACCAAGACTAGTGGCCCACACAGGAAGCAGAAAGAACACCTGCAGACAGGGAGTCTGTAAAAGTGTAAAGGTCAAAAAGGATACATTGTTGCAGTTTTTGCTTTCCATCACAGAACGCCACTAAGCAGTGTTGCATGATAGTTAACAAGTTTCCCCAACACCTGCAGTCATCAAATACCTGCAGACAGGATGCAGACAATCAAAATTGAAAACTGATAAATTCAATTAATTTTGTTGGCCACTGTACAAACACACTAAGCAGTGTTGCACAGTGGTTAACACAGAGAACTTCAGAATGAGTAGGAAATTATGGAACTGTCATGTAACTAGTTTTGTGGCAGCAGGTTTAAGGGTAGGGCTGGAATACAGATGATCCTGGGTTCTAGTACAATGTGTGCAACCTGTTTTTACTGTTGTGACAGTGTAGTTTATAGCAATGAACTGAAAAATATAGAAGTTATTATTTTAACATTCTTGTGGCAACAGATTTAAATGTAGGGCTGCCATGCACATGGTAATGGGTTCTAATACAGGATATTCCACATATTTTTATAGTTGTTCCATTTCCTATTATATTCACTCTCACTTATAACACTTTAGATAGTGGAGCTGATATGAATTATATGTATGAAGGATAAGACACCCTTATTGTGTTTTCAGATGTATGACTGAGGGTATACTGTCTACTATATTTCTATAAGTATAATTCTACTATCTGGATTTGCATGACCTTCACAATAATTAAGACACACACACACACACAACTGACTATATACAATAACCTTGTCAAGTCACACACATACATGTGTAAGATCTCAAACTGTCACCTGTATCTATGAATGATTCCTGAGTATGTGTCAGCAGCACTTCTTCTGTGGTAAAGATGGGAAACTGCCACTGTGGAAGAAAATGTTTTGTTTCTTATGCCTACGTTTGAATCCCACACTTTAAAAATCAATTTTACCAGTGTACAAAGCCAAAAACAAATGTTTGAGGTCATGACATTTATGCCCCCAGTGCATGTCTGCAAATTTAACTCACTTAACAGTTACCTTCAAATTTCCAATATATATTTCCAGGCTACAACAGCAAACACCCCTCAAACTGAGGTCAAGTGTCAGATTAACCTTCAAATTAATTTTTTTCCAACCTGCATTGCACTGCTGCTGTCTGCTTACAATCACACAAACATGGTTGGCATCATTGTTAGGGTTTGTGCACTACCAGTAAATGCAATAACAGAAACTGGCGGGAAATTATCAGTTGCCATTGTTCTAGTTTGGGTGTTAGACATGTCTGGAGTTAGAGGTGAAGATGCCTGATTTAGAGCACAGAGGTGGGGTGTTCAGGACTCTGGGATATTTACTGGACTTCTAGTAAAGTGCAATAGCCAAAGGGTTCTGCGGGGGGAACTATTCTGGCTCCCAGTACAAGTCTGAGGCTTGGAGTAGCTTGGCTCAGACTGTATCCAGTACTACTGGCATCCCACACAGTAGAGAACAGACCTACAGAGGTGCAAAAGGTATACCATCAGCCAGTGTTTGACTGAATTTCAAACTTCTGACATCCCACAGCTGTGTAAGTATGATAAGAGAGCATTTGTAATACATAGAAAGCTAACTAGAGGCAAGACTGGTATGCATAATGCTGTTCTGGTCTTCTCTGTTCTTTCCACAGCTAATTCCAAAATAGAGTTCAATAGATGGGCTCATGCTGATTGAATAGAGAGACTGAGGGAAGCACGTGGTATGTATGTAGCACAAGAGCAGTATTATTGTAGCTTTAAAAGTTAAAGACAAATTTTTGTTTTTTCATACAGTCGTAGCAAATTGAGCATACATATCCTAACTGTAAAAGCACGAACAACCAAACCAAAAACCACCTCCAAAGGAAGCCTTAATAGGCAAAAATAGTGAAATCTATCCTAACTGTAAAAGCAAATATGCATGCATTAGTCTGTAGCGCAAACCATCTTTAGGTGTAAAGAATAAGACTGTAGTCACAGGTTGTGGGTTCAAATACCATGAGAAACAACTATACAATACTGCATTTCTTTAATAATATTACATAAAATTAAACTGTGTACAAGTGGCATAAATGATGTGCTGTTAACTAATCTATATAACTGGACCAAGTATATGTGCAATATATGCACATTTAAAGGATTCCTTTCAGCAATCTGCAGTTATAGTGTGCAGTTCTTAGCAAGCATACTTAAATGTAATGCTTCAGATAAAATAGTTGTATGATTGTGTTAATGCATTGTATGTCACATATGATACTAATCCCCTTTTCTCTCATCCAAACCCTTATCTCTTTTTTTTTATTTTCTGTTATGTGTCATCAAAATGTCTCCATGTAATCCATCTGTACCAAATCACTAAATGCTTCACAACATAGTGAGGTAGGCCAGCCCAGTGGATCAGCCTGCCCTCACTGCCCAGCTCCAACACCAATGCCCATCATATCTGGGACGCAACTTGACAGCACTACCTCTGTTGCCCCTGCACCATCTGTGCCCTCAGGTAGTACTGCCCTGTCAGCTGGTGCTGTGGTACCCTCTGGGAACAGTGGTAAAGGTGGGGATTTCATCCCCCACCAAGAAATGCCAGGGTTGGTGCATAGGGTTGTGCACTGCATCATCGGTGTATACCTACACTGGATAGAGAGGCTGCTCTCCCTCATGGTACATAGGAGGAAAAGATGTCAAGCATTCCAGCCACCAGTGGAGTAAGAGGACAATGATGACAGTCCAGTGAGTGAGGATTAAATTTTCACTGTCTCCATGTTTGATGGACATGAGCCTGTGTTGTTCCCCCATTACCCTAATCATGGTATCCCCCACACTTTTGTGTACCTCACCGTTCCTGTCTCTTTTCTTGTTTGCATTTGCTTCCTCACCCACCTAAATTACCTCACCAAGAAATACCTACACCCCTTACCCAGCATTCCTGTCTTACTGAATTTAAAAAAATGGGCACCTGTCCCACAAAAAGTATTGTCTCATACATAGCTTTCCACTTCACACACATATCTTTTTGACACACTTGATTCGGTCCAGTTGGTCATACAACATGATTACATTGTCACACATCTTTCTAGAGATGACAGTCTAAATTCAGATAATATTCTGAACATATTTTCAGTTTTCACTGCTTACTGTCCATTTATTTCATACCATGAAACTACATGTAAAAATGTAACAAACTGAAGGCCCTAACTAACAATATGTCACATATTTGTAGTGCAGCCATGTGTTGCCTCCACAAGTACTGCAACCCTGGTCTCTCAGTACTTGTTCACAAATATATCAAATACAATACATAAATTAATAACAAATTTTATGCAATATGCAATGCATATCAATCTGGTAACATGAAGAATTAGAATTATCTTCACAGGTGAACATGCTTACACATCCATCAACTGACCCTCTGAACTATTGACCCATAAATCTAACCAGCCTTATCTGCAAGGCTATAGAAAGAGTCAGCATGGACCTTATCCACAAGAACACAGGCAACCTTCAAACTCTTGACTTGACCCACTTTGCTTTTGTCAAGGATAGATCATGGATATTAAACCTAGTGGACTTCTTTCAGCATGTTACCAAAGCCCTGGATGAGGAAAAAAAGTACATATCACCTATCTTGATTTAACCAAGGCCTGTGACATAATCCCCCATTCAGGTATCATAGAGGAACCCATACATTACTGCATGGGGAGCCAACTTCCTCACCAACAGAGTGCACACTATCAAAGTTGGGGAGTCCACCTCCACTAGTACACCAGTTACCAGTAAAGTACCACAGGGATCTGTGCTGGGCCCTCTACTGTTTGGGAACTACTTCTCTGAATGACAGGTGAAGGTAGATAGCCAGTGGCTTGCCAAGTTTGCAGATGACTGTAAACTGGGCACAATAATATAGATTCCCCTAATGACGTAAACATATTACAGCAAGGGCTGACACAGACAAATGATTGGTACCAAATTTATGGACTGAAACTTAATTCAAAAATGCCTAATTGTCTCCTTTGGCAAAAAATTAGCCCCTGTAAATAATTATATAGATAGCACCCTTCTAAGCTCAAACTCAGTGGTGCAAGACTTGGGAACACAGGTTGATAGCAATCTGAACTTCAATCACCATGTGTCCAAAGTGGTAAGAAAAGCATTATACATTATGCACCTCATAAATAAGGGCATCGCATCCAATACCAGGAAGGTCATAGCTCCACTGTACTCTATCCTTATCAGACCACTAATTGAGTACAATGCTCCCTTCTGTATCTACCTCACCAGACACCTGCAGCAACTGGAGAGACCACAGAGGGTTCTGACAAAGAGATTCCAGGGCCTCCAAAACATGACCTACATGGAAAGACTGAAAGCCTTGTCACTGTACTCAGTATGCTACAAGCTGCTGAAAGGCAACGTGTGCCTGGCCTACAGAGCAGTCTCAGACCCTGCTCTAATGAAACTGATGGACATCCACAAATCAAATGGGACAAGAATAACTTGCTCCAGGGATTTCAACCTAACCTGTGACATAAAAAGAACATGATGAAGAGACAGATATATCTCCCAAGAATTGCCATTCGTCTGGAATAAGCTCCCACACCATGTTAAGCAGAGCTCCTCAATGACCCTATTCAAGGGTAACTTTGATAACTGAATGGATGATAATAAATTTAGCCCAGGGGTGACATCTATGCCCCTCATGGACAGGGGCACTCGGTGCTGATCAGAAAATCGCTCTGATAACAACTACCATGTAACTATGGTCAATGAGGGTACTCAGGTTTTTACACGACTAGGCTTGTAAAGGCACTAGGGCCAATAGCCTAGTAATGTCCTATGAACCTATGAGCCTATGTAGACCTCCCAACATCTTCTCTCCAACATGCACTACTGACGTCATCCACTATAAGTTGTCCTGCAGCCATGTAAAAGTAACACTTGTGCCGTGGCAGTTGTATAAAATACTGAACTCTGTAGTCTGTGTACTTAGACAGGTTGGGGACTCTGTTCTCACTGCAATCAACTGTGTGTGTGTGTGTGTGTGTGTGTGTGTGTGTGTGTGTGTGTGTGTGTGTGTGTGTCTATCTACCCAGAAGAACATAAGGGTGTATGCTACATGGATTGACTATATTCTGACACTTGCACATGCCTACACGTCCAATTCATGCAGGCCTCCCAACATCTTCTCTCCAACATCCACTGCTTGATGTCATAGGTTCATAGGTGTTTACTAGGCTAACAACCACAAGGTCCTTTTTAAACCTAGTCATGCATCCCAAATCTCTGACAAGTTCTGATACCCTTGATAAGTGTAAGCATGCACCTGGGAGATGAACCATTTACAAGTTACCTGTTTGCATCACAGACATAGGTGCCAAACCAGGGATGAATTTCTGGTTTCCCCATCCAATTGTCCAAGTTGCACTTGAACTGGATTAGGGAGAAACTCTGCTTCACATGGATGGGGTGCCTGTTCCATAGATGGGGTAGTCTCTGGGATACATACCTATCTCTCCAGCAGGTCCTATTTATATTACAGACAAGGTTTAAGTCTTTAAAATGGGAAATTCTGGTACTGTGTATTTTGTGGATATGTAGGAGGCCCATCAGAGTGGGGTCTGACAATGCCCTATATGCCAGGCATAGATGTCCCCTCAAAACACTCTACAAGACAGAATACAGGGATAGGACCTTGAGGCAGTCTGCAGAGGACATATTACTTATGCCCTATATTCTATTCTTTTAGTGAGGAACATCTGTGGATGTTCTAGTTGTTTGATATGCCTGGTTAAGTACATACTAAAGATGGCATTGTACTCAATGATAGGTGTGATGAATGCCGAATACAGTGGAACAATGACTTCCTTGGACTTAGATGCCATACCTTTGTTTATACGTTGTGCAGCATAGATTGATTTCCTCACCACTGTAGTAGACACATGACAATCAAAGGATAAATTTCTATGTGTGTCCCTAAGTCCCTGACTACTGGCTCAACTCTAAAGGGTGTGTTGCAAATATGATAGTTACCAGGGATGGATGACTTCCCAAAGGATACTTTTATGCATTTATTGGCATTTAGTTTTAGTCCATGACTCTGACACCAGTTGTATGTCTGTGTCAGCCCCTCCTGGAGAACATCTGTGTCAGTGTGAGATTCAATGACAGCTCCTAATTTGCAATCATCTGCAAATTTAGTCAGCCAGAGACCACTGACATTGGCCTTGACTTCTGAGAATAAATTCCAAAAAGGAGTGGTCCAAGGGCTGATCTTTGAGGGACTCCTCTTGTGACTGGCCTCTTTGTAGAGGTGGATTCCCCAATTATAACTTCTTGGGTCCTGTCTGTGAGGCAGTTGGCTATCCACTGGGTGACATATGGGTTTGTACCTAACCTCTTGAGTTTGTCAACAATGCTTGAGTGGGGTATTGTGTCAAATGCCTTGGCCAGGTCAAGGTAGGCAGTGTGAAATGTTTTGCCCTCATCCATTGCTTCGGTGGCCTTCTCAAAGATGTCCACCAGGTTGAGTAGGCATGATCTGCCCTTTACAAAATCAAACTGGGTTGAGTCCAGTGTCTGGAGGTTTACTATATCTCCATTGATCATCTCCATAATAATTCTTTCCATGGCTTTACATGTAAGACTAGTGAGACTTATGGGTCTGTAGTTCCAGGGCCTGTAGATGGCCCACCTTTGTGCAGAGGGATGACTGTTGCCTCTCTCCATTCATGAGGCACAAAGCCTGTTTGGAGGCTACAGTTATATAGTAATTCCAGAGGTCCTGATATGTCATGTTTCATGCTATTTAGAAGGCATCCTGGGATATTGTCTGGGCCCATTGCCTTAGAGAGAGCATTAAGGACCTGTTCCCTAGTGATAGCAGGGGGGGGGGGGTTATATTTGATGATATTTCCTGAGGGGAAAGAGGAGTAAAGTTGGAGCTGAATTTATCAGCCAGGAGGTTTGCTATATCTTCGGGCTCAGTATAGGTGGCTCTATTTACAATGAGCTCTGCACACAATTGTGAATTGTTTTTGAGGTTGCGGACATAGCTAAAGAATGCATTGTGGTTGTCTTTGGCCTGGGAGGCCAAACTTACCTCAAATTTGGCTTTGATAGACTTTATTTGTCCTCTGAGTTGTTTATTTTGAGAGTGCTTTTATCCTGCTTTTATCCTGCCGGGTGCTGCACCTCCTATTTTTTGCCATGATTTTCTTCCTCCTGTTATACATCCGACTGATTTTGTGATTCCACCAGAGTGGCTTGTTTTTTGGGTTAGTTCTGTAGTTCTTCCTTCTGGGTAGAGCTGCCTCTATACAGCTATTAACATGCTTGTACAGGGTTTCTGTGAACAGTTCTGCATAGGCAGAAGTGTTCTTAGGGTTTATAGGGGCTTGAAAATTTGCCAGGTTCTCACCTAACAGCAGGAGGTTAGCCTTAGAATAGTTCCTGAATATTCCTGCTTTAGTTGGGGGTCCAGGTTTTATTTTTACTTCATAGGAGACCATTTTGTGGTCTGACCTTACCAGGAAAGGCATTACATTAGGGGATGTGCAGCACTCTCCCCTATTAGTGAGGACCAGATCCAGTATGGTTGCACCCCTGGTTGGTGTATTGACTATCTGGTCCAGGGAGTTTAGAAACTCCAGAATCTCTGTGCATGTACATTTGATGTTGTATAGGATTCCCAGTTAATAGTGGAGTAATTAATGTCACCCATGAATATGGTATTGGTTTGGATGGTTATTGTTTCTAATAAGTTTAAATACATGGTACGGGTTTCCTGGGTCTTAGAGGGGGACCTATAGCTTGCAAGGAAGTGGCATTGGATTTTACCTATGGTGATTTGAACATGGAGCAGCTCAAGTGCATTGTCCTATTTGACCATCCTTGAAGTATATTTATTTTTTATGTAAACAGAGACACCTCCACCTTTAATCCCTGCCTGTGAAGTAGCTGATCTAAATGTGTGGAAGGCATTATAACCCTGCACTGTTGGTGTGCTGTCTGCAGCTTTAAACCACATCTCTGAGACTGCACAAACATCAGCATTCTCAAGGGTAAAGAGAGCTTCTAGGGAGTGGAGTTTTTTTAGGCTCCTAGCATTGAGCAGTAATACCAATAGATTTTCTTGGTTTTGATTTGCTATGTTGGAAGTACTTTCAGTTTGGCATTGCCTAAAAAAGGCACTATGGGGGAAGATAATGTTTTAGCTAATATACAAAAGCCTAGAGGGGAGAGGTACAGACCATCCCTGAAAAAGCAGCATGGTCTGTTGACCATCTCCTTCCATACTGACAAATATTGCACCCCCTTAGAATAACACCGGAAACTAAGCCAATTATTAAAGTCAATCATCTTTGTTCATACTGTGGCATCATCGCTGGAGAAGGTAAAATGCTGCTCAATGCTAGGCTCATACTAGCCTGAGATACATATTCCAAAAGCTCTATGATGTCTCTCTTCATAAAGTCTAGGGAGGTACATCTGAGGTCATTTACTCCCACATGGACTATGACTGAGTCATATTGGTAATTGTGATCCAATGACCTGAGTGCATGCGTAATGTGGCAGATCCTAGACCTTGATAAACAACTGACCGTATCCTTCTCCTTAGCCTAGTTTGAGGGGCATCAGTGTGTCTCAAAATGGAGTCTCCAATGACTATAATGTTGGATTGTGTGGTGCCTTGCCTTATGGGCTTAAAGGTAGTGGCTCCATGAAATGTAGCTCTATGTGATGATGTGGGTGTTGTTTTGAAAGAGTGTGTTTGGGGCTGCTGAGGGTATTACTTATGTATACTTTGTATAAAATAAAAATCAAAGCCACAAATAAACTAAAAACAGCCAGGAAAGAAAGACGAGATCCACAAAATCCTGTTATTTAGCGCTTTCATTTTTTAATAAAAACTTCTTCAGAATACACATACATAGTGAACTAAACCCTTTTTATACAAATACACACCTTCATAGTTAGTGACATCATAATGAAATTACTTAAATTGAATTCAATTACTACAGCCCCATTAAGATATCTAAAACATTAAATACATTGTTTTAAACCATATTACAATAAAAAAACATAGAAAATACACTGTATTTTGTTCAAGCCATAAAAATCCTTAATTTATTATACTTTTATTCAAAAATAATCTTCAGATTTTAATCTGAGAGTGGAACTGATGTATTCGTGTTTAAACCTGGAAATGATGTTGCATTAGTTTTTAACTGCCATCTTAGTTCCCTATTTTCCAAAAAATCATTAAGGGGACCACCTCTATCTCCAACTGTAACTTGTTCTAATACTGAAAATCTAAAATCATGTCCCTCATTATTAATAATGTGCACTGCCAGAATATTTTTTAAATCTTGTTTTTTAATATCATAGGAATGTTGATACATTATGCTCCTAAGAGCATTAATAGTATTCCCGATATAAAAACAAGGACATTGCGTACATGTCCCTATATAAACAACAGCCTTGCTGTTACAGGTAAATTTTTTCTTGTATATATATTTGCCATAATTTGGGATAAACAACTCTGTGCCTTCTAGAATATGTTTACACTGCAGACAAAAAACACATTTAAACATTCCCTTGGGCCCAGAGTGAATCTCTTGTACCCTCTCTACCATGTTTTTTATAGTAATGTCCTTCTTGTAAACAATATTAGGTTTTATTCCCACAATATCCAAAAATTCTTTATTAATATTGAATACATTCCAGTTACGTTGAACAATGTTGCAATTTTGACATCACACCAGCTCAACGGCAACAACGAGGGAGAGAAAATGCTTCAGTGAGGGAGGACGAACGGTTTTCCCCTAATGGAAGCGTACCTAACAGCAATTTAACCTACAATGGACGGAAAACCCTAAGCCAGTGGCTAGAAGGGGACTTTGAATGGGGTATTACACCATCTAAACATCGGGACAACAATGGCTCATTTCAGGAGCAGCTCAATGATCTGGAAAGTTTAACATTTGAATATCGAAAATTGCAGTTAGAAAATAGTTATCTACGCGAATGTAAACGGAGAGAACTGGTGCCAAAAGGACTCCGATTATGGCGATATCCATCAGGTTTGGTTAAAAACTCAGAACTTCATGTGGAACTGATTGCATTATTTAATCGACATGGTTGTGAACTTTTGGACTGCCTTATTACTGATAATGATAAAAAAATGGTAAAACTAAATGACAGAATTAAACAAGTGAATAATATTTTACAATCTGACTTATTATTCGAATTTAACAAAGTAAAGTTTGATAATATATTTAAGAATGTTGATCAGTTTATTATAGATTTAAAGTACAAAAAAGAAAAAAAGCTTAGAAGGGATGAAAAGGAGTATGCTGAACAGAGAGCATACCCCCCACCCCCTTTAAGTCATAAGAAGGTTTCTAATAACTATAACCAGTACCAGGACTATAGCCATGTATCTGATGGGGAACCTGGTGATGTTAATGGTCTTAACGATGATGAAAATATTTTTGGTTTGGACCCTTTAGAGTTTCCCCCCCTGAGGAGATCCAAAAGGATCAGGAACCAGAGAGGGGGAAGGGGAAAACATCATTCGAACTACAACAACAGAGGCAGGGGGAGGGGGAGAATGTATTAGATACGTTTGAAAGCCTCTTCTTGGAAAATGGTTTTACAGATATAAATATATTGAACACAGTGAATGGCTTGCTTGAAGCTCCACATGTTTTAAGGGACACCATAGATACCTCTGTTCAGATTATTACCAATAGTAATGGTGACTTCAAAATGTATAATTATAGTGACTGCATATTGGACAAAAGTATAGCAAATATTTTTGAAAGAGGCTTGTCTTTTGTGCCAAGTAAGAAAGGGACTGTGGATGAAGCATTAATAGATTTAAAGATGTATGCAAGAAAGCTGAACTTTCAGTTTTATTTCAAAGAAGGACTGCATGATACCAATATTAATAGTGGTAATAACAATATATGTAAAAGACCTAGCACTTTCAATCCTCCACTATGCCCTATTGTACAGATGTTTGAAAAAAATGTGTGATTATGATATTCGCATGTTGTTTAAGAACAGTAGTAGGTCAACCTACGATGAAAATAATCTGGATAAGAAAGAGATGGAATTACTAAAAAATCTATGTAATAATGACAAGATTAGAATTATGAAACTGGACAAGGGGGGAGGATTAGTTATAATGGACACTAATTCCTATATTGATAGAATGCTATCATTTCTTCACACTGATACATATTGTCAGATGAGTATGAATGAGAAAAATATATCGTACAGGAAAGTGGACATCATGCTGGAAGAACTTCTGTTAAATAGACAAATCTCATTTGATGAATGGTCTTATATGACAGTAAAATATCCAAAAATTCCTACTACTTTTGGTATACCAAAAGTACATAAGGATCTCAACAATCCCCCCCCCCCTTAGACCCATTGTTGACGCAAAGGCTTCAAAAACATATTATATTGCCAGTTTTATAGATATTCAATTAAAAAACATTTTACAAGACTGTAATTGGATAGTAAAAGATTCGTGGGACTTACTTAAGAAAATTAATAAAAATATGTATAATCATAGTTTAATCTTTGTAACAATTGATGTCAAAGATTTATTTTCTGTTATCCCACATGATACTGGAACTGAATGGTTCTATTCATATTTATGTCAATATACTAAAATGGGGCATGATAGGATTCTTACATTAAGGAGCCTCATGGAGTTAGTATTGGACACTAACATTATTGTATTTCAAGAACAATTATTCAAACAATGTAAAGGTGTAACCATGGGGGCTATTTGTGCACCCATTTTTGTTAATTTAGTTCTAGCATTCTGGGAGAAGGAATATGTATTCACCAGTAAATATGCACAACTTTGGCAATATTATGGGCGATATTTGGATGACATTGTCATCCTATGGAATGATAGTGAGGATATGTTAAATGAATTCCTTGAGTTTATTGGTGTTAGTACAGGATTTTTGGAATTTTCTCATACCATTTTGGACGAGAAAATTAATTATTTAGACATCACCATAAGTAAAAATAGAATGGAAAGTTGTTTTGAAACAACAATTTTTAGGAAACCCACTTATTCCAATACACTTTTACATTTTTCCAGTTTTCACCCTATCTATCAGAAGAAGTCACTAATAAAAGGTCAAGGGGTCAGACTAGCAAGAATGGTTTCAGACTTCTATGAGTTTTTAGGTCAAATAGAAATTCTTAAAGGTATGTTGGTTAGTAGAGGCTATCCCTTAGAATTTGTGGAAAATACATTAAAGGAGGTGGTATCTAAAAGGGAACAAGGTATATTTTTTCCATTTTTAGGTAAGGGTCCTAATATTTTAGTTGAAGGTATGAAAAGTTCTTATAGCCAGAACAATAAGTATTTTCATAGTGTTGGTATTTTTAGATATAACCAGCAGTTTAAAAGTATAAGCAACATTGTTCAACGTAACTGGAATGTATTCAATATTAATAAAGAATTTTTGGATATTGTGGGAATAAAACCTAATATTGTTTACAAGAAGGACATTACTATAAAAAACATGGTAGAGAGGGTACAAGAGATTCACTCTGGGCCCAAGGGAATGTTTAAATGTGGTTTTAGTCTGCAGTGTAAACATATTCTAGAAGGCACAGAGTTGTTTATCCCAAATTATGGCAAATATATATACAAGAAAAAATTTACCTGTAACAGCAAGGTTGTTGTTTATATAAGGACATGCACGCAATGTCCTTGTTTTTATATCAGGAAGACTATTAATGCTCTTAGGAGCATAATGTATCAACATTCCTATGATATTAAAAAACAAGATTTAAAAAATATTCTGGCAGTGCACATTATTAATAATGAGGGACATGATTTTAGATTTTCAGTATTAGAACAAGTTACAGTTGGAGATAGAGGTGGTCCCCTTAATGATTTTTTGGAAAATAGGGAACTAAGATGGCAGTTAAAAACTAATGCAACATCATTTCCAGGTTTAAACACAAATACATCTATCAGTTCCACTCTCAGATTAAAATCTGAAGGTTATTTTTGAATAAAAGTATAATAAATTAAGGATTTTTATGGCTTGAACAAAATACAGTGTATTTTCTATGTTTTTTTATTGTAATATGGTTTAAAACAATGTATTTAATGTTTTAGATACCTTAATGGGGCTGTAGTAATTGAATTCAATTTAAGTAATTTCATTATGATGTCACTAACTATGAAGGCGTGTATTTGTATAAAAAGGGTTTAGTCCACTATGTATGTGTATTCTGAAGAAGTTTTTATTACAAAACGAAAGCGCTAAATAACAGGATTTTGTGGATCTCGTCTTTCTTTCCTGGCTGTTTTTAGTTTATGTATACTTTGTATAGGAGGTCTTTGTGGTTTAGGAAGGTTACATGTAAGTGCCTCAGTATATGTGGGTCTACATGTCTGATTTGAATTGTGTGTGATGGGTGCAGCATGTATACTACTGACATCTTTATTGACATTAGGAATAGTTTTATGTGAGAGCTTTTCCTCCAGTGATGTGTAAATACATCTTTCACATACCATATCAGTTTGTTTGAGAATTAACTGATTGTCAGTAAACATGAGGCAATTTCTACATTGCCTCAGGATGCCCCTATCCACCAAGCCAGTAATGGAGACAGTAGGAAAGTTCATATCTATGGCAACAGACCCTTTTTTACTGATTAGACTGTTGGAGTGTGAATATCTGGTTTGCAACTATGTGGACATTGCTTGGTACTGAAAACTAGCTGTCCTGTGTACAACTAGATATTGGAGAAATTTCAATTGTGCTTTTACAGGAAAAATGTTACTCAAGGTATCTGAGTCTGTACACAGCACTGCCAAACACTTGAGGGGAAATTAATACATAGACCTGACAATTTAAGCATCAAGTATTTAGGTAGATATTCTGAAGTTAGAAAGAAATCAAGCAATACTTACTGAAAACAAATAATCAGCTTGTCAAGAATGATGAAAAGAGGGGAGTCACATGAATGGCTACTGCCAGGCCACTACTAGTGCTGGTCTCACCACAGCTTCACTCTGTTTGGATACAATACTCCTTTGCTTCTTTTCTCACCAGAAGCAAAATTTTAGCACCAATTCCAAGAAGAGAAGCAGGCCACAACCTGTTTGGTGATCCATAGTCTTGTCCCAGATGATGCAAGGGTCTGTAGGCTTGTAACCTTTTTCTGCTAAATGCCTCGAATAGCAACCAGACCAATCAGGTATGTTAAGCACAGAAACTCACTACTCTCCAACCAGAAAGAGTCCATAATCTATGCACTTTGCTCCTGCTCTCACCAGGATCAGAATATAAGCACAGATTCCAAGCTGTCACCTATAAAGCAGTTATTAGTCTTTCTAATGATCAGCAGTCTCCAGGAAATAATGTCACTATACTCCTTCTCTCACCAGGAGAAAACAGAAGCACTAATCCCAAGATGACTATTGACAGGCAGAATGTGAGCTCTTCAATAACTGGTGGTCCTGCAATAGATGCTTAAAGGTAAGATGAAAAAAGGGTTTATCCTACGCACTGCAGTGTGAACTAAGCAGTTAGATACGAAAGTAGGTAACTTGTCTAAAAAGTTAAGTTTTATTGGAGAGCCACTATTTTTAAAAGAGCAAGATAGTTTGAAAGGGAGTGGGCGCGTTTATATTCTGGTACTATGTAATACAGTAGGATGGCCAATAAATTTAAATAGTTGAAGGGGAGTGATTTCACAAAATGATAATTTTGTGCTTACTTACACCAGCCAGTAAAAGCAGAAAGGAAATGAGATATATGGTCAAATTAACATAATGGGTAGGCAACTACAAAGACAGTGGTATTTAATCTGACTCACAAGAGGCAGAGTTGTGGTCTCTTTTCAAGTTTTAATGTGCAGTTAAAAGCAGGATACAAGTAAAGCACAATGTAAAGAAAACAAATCAAAGTATACAAAATAGAAAAAGGCAATAAAGTAATACAAAATACAAGAAATAAAAAGCAAACTAATCTTTCCCTCACAGCAAACTGTCACAGAGTTTGGGAGAGCCTTTCCAGTAAAGCTCTGAAATGTTTTATTTTACCCCTTAAATAGAAGGCTTATTTCCTAGCTCTACCCCCTCAGTTCACAGATGATTAACCTTAACTGACCTGTTCTAAATTATGTGTGACTCCTTAAATGACCTGTTCTAATTTCTGTCTGACTCACAAGAGACAGAGCTGTGGTCTCTTTTCAAATTTTAATATGCAGTTAAAAGAATAGTGCAAGTAAAACACAGTGTAAAGAAAACAAATCACAGTATACAAAATAGAAAAAGGCAATAAAGTAATATAAAATACAAGAAATTAAAAAGCAAACTAATCTAGGTGTTTACTAGGCTAAGGACCACAAGGGCCTTTTTAAGCCTAGCCATGCATCCAAAATCTCTGAGAAGTTCTGGTATCCTTATTAAAATGAACCATTTACAGGTTGCCTGTGTCCATTAGAGACATAGGTGCCGTCAGGGATGAATTTCCTGTTCCTCATCCAATTGTCCGAGTTACACTTGAACTGGAAAATTTACTCCAAGCTACTACTCTACTGAGGCCAGCAGTAGTTCATGTCATATTTCTACAACTAAATACACCTACAAGTTGACCTCCATGGGAATAGAGCCATTTGTCTGTCTAGCTATGCAGTCTAGAGCGCACAGTACTTAATGCAAGTGCCACCACAGAAGTCATTCTGCAGATCCACATTTATGCAGCCTGCTACACTACAAGTGTTTTAACTGCCTTGTCTCTAGCTGTTGGAATTCTCAAGTCTCAGCATTTATTATGGTATATTTGTGTAGCATTCCACTTTTTCCTGATGTAATGATTACTTGTAAATATGTACATGTTATGTGCTGTTTGTGCTTCTTTTACATTCTGCTTTTACTGGTTTATGATGCACATTATACATTTTAACCCTGCTTTGCTGTTAATTCTATGTTAGTAACCTAGGTTGAGCCTGCAATTCCACTATAAATTGTCCTGTATCCTTGCAAAAGTCAGACTTGTGCTGTGGTGCATGCGTAAAATATTGAGCTCTATAGTCTGTGTATTTAGATACGTAGGGATTCTGTTCTCACTGCAGTCAACTGTGTGTGTGTGTGTGTGTGTGTGTGTGTGTGTGTGTGTGTGTGTGTGTGTGTTTGTGCACTTGCTTCAGATTAGTTAGAGCCTTTACACCAGCATGTGGGGCATTGCTATTACTATATTCTCCTCACCAGACACAGCTGATCTCATCACCTATAAAGTGTTGTCTGTGACACTCCAAATCATAGCTGAGCTGTGATGCTTACTTTAAATACAGAGCTCTGTAATCTGTGTACTTAGGTAGGGGATCTGTTCTCACTGCAGCCAACTGGTGTATGTGTGTGTGTGTGCGTGCGTGCGTGCGTGTGTGTGTGCGCGCGCGTGTGTGTATACGCGTGTGCATGTGTGTGTGTGCGTGTGTGCGTGTGCGTGTGCGTGTGTGTGTGTGTGTATGTGTGTGTGTGTGTGTGTGTGTGTGTGTGTGTGTGTGTGTGTGTGTGTGTGTTTATGCACTTGCATCAGATTAGAAAGAGCCTTTTACACCAGCATGTAAAACACTGCCATTACCATATTCTCCTCACCAGACACTGCTGCCATCATCATCTATATCTGATTTGTGGATGTGCACTATTCCCACCAGGGCAGGGTCAGAGACTGGCCTGGAGGCCAGGAAGAAGTCTCCTCATCCTATATGATACAGATTACAGTCACAAGGCTTTCAGTCTACCACATACAGCATGGCATTTTTTTTAGGCTTTCTGTTTTCTTGGTGAGAAACCCCATGGTCTTCCTAGCTGCTGCATGTGTCTGTTGAGGTACATACAAAAGAGAGCATTATACTCTATTTGTGTTCTGATGAGATTTGAGTACAGTGCTGTAATATAATCCTCAGATCTAAATACAATGGCATGACTTATGATGTGTACAACATAGCCTTTCCCTACCACTGTGGACACTTGGTGGTCAAAGTTCACATTGCTATCTAAATGTGTTTCTAGGTCTTACGTCACTGGGTTTCAGCATTGCGAGAATGTTATCAGTGTTGTAATTAGCAGGGAATTCCACTTTGCAGAAGGACAAAATAAAGACACATTTTTCAATTTATTTGGAGACAGTGTAGCTGTGTCACCAATCATTTGTCTGTGCAAGTGTGTTATCATCATTGGTGGACTCAGTGATTGCACCCAATATGCAAGAATCAGCAAACACGGTAAGCCAAAGCCTGTATACTTTAGCCTGAACTGTTGAGAAATAGATTCCAAACAGTAAAGGGCCAAGCACAGATCCCTGGGGAATGCCAGTGGTGATAGCTCTAGTGGTACAGGTTGATTCACCAACTTTCATAGTATGTGTTTTGTTGGTGAGCCAATTGTTTACCCATCTAATGATGTAAGGGTTAATCCCCAGCTGGGAAAGTTTCTCAATGATACTTGCATGGGGGATTGTATCCAAACCCTAGGCCATATCAAGATAGGTAGTATGCACTGTCTTACTTTCGTCCAAGCCTATCACACAGAACAATGGGCTGTGACAACATCATTGATCGCATATAGTGTGACTCAGCACATACACCTTCCTGACATAGTTGAATACACACTTCAACACACCCTCCACACAAGCTATGTTCCTGTAGAAAGGTGTACATCAACATGCATTCATCTGAGTAGGAGGGGACAGCACCCACTGCATGCATGCATAGACACATCCTGACTCTTCTCATCTGTGAGGTAGACCAACATGTCATCATGGACCTTTTCTAAATAGACACTAGTAATATCCCAGCTGTGTGCAACAGATCTGTGTGAGTTGTTAATGCTACATCATGAATGTTGCATCTGTTAGATGTCCTCAAAGTGGTCATCGAGGGCATGCATGATGGCAGCACTATCATCCTTTTGAACTTGACAAGCCCAAGGCATTTGACATAAATTTACACTAAGGTATTCACTTAACACTGTCAGATGTGGCCATAAACACCTCTATCACCAAGTTGGTAAACCAGTGTATCACATACATGGCATCTAAATATGTTAAAATGTGTGAAGTGACCTATATCTCAGATCCAATAATCAGGTCTGTGCATCAGGGCTGTCTGCTAGGCCCTTTCCTGTTCATTATTTAAGTCACAGATGTCACAAACGACATACACATCCTGTGTCCAAACAGCTTTCTGAAGGACTACAGATTGTGTGCAGTCACACCAACTGCAATATTAGTATAGTACAGACAGTATCAATACACACCAAAGACTGCCACCACAGCCATGCTAACACCTGCAATGAAACAAAAACATAGGAGATTTGTTGCATCATGAAAACAAACTCACAACCCAAGGATAATGTAGACATCACACTGTATAAACAGACCAATATGTATGTGGCCTGTGCCCTAGGGTAGATAGTATGTGGAACATCCACCAGCATGTGGCCACAGTGCTGAATACTCCCTTGTATGTAACACAACTACTGAGTATGTGAAGGGCATCCACATCAAAAGCCATAACAGCTCCATAGTTCACAGCCTTCATCACACCAATAAGTGAGTACAATGCACTCTTCTTCATGTACCTCCCTACACATCTTCCACCGATTTTGTAACTGAAGTGTACCACCTTTGTCACAGTGAGATGTCACACATCTTAGTGGCCATACCTAGGTATTCTTTTTGTTGCATAAACAGTACTTTCTGATGGTGTGGAACCACATCAAGTTGTTATTACACCAGATGCATGTGTGATACCTGTTCCGGTGATGAACACAGTACACACATAGCTGTTTAACAACATTGATGGCATGGGTAACGTTTGTGACAGCATGGATTGTGTCACATATATATGTTATGTACAGCCATCAACTAGCCTGTATTGATCATGATTTCATGTACAAGTATAGCGGTGTCTCTCCTAACACCTCCTGCAGATGTTACAGTCTCAGGACATTGTGTCCGACTACCATCATAGATTGCAGACATGTCATAATAGTTGTACAAGTGTGTTTGTGCAGAACCATCTCTGATCACTCAGAATCACATATATTATATTAGAGACATGGGATTACTGGTGGCATTATTCTGATATTGTCCATGATTGTGCTTGCATCTTTTACTGTTGTCCATGAGCTTTTACCTGTGTCCAACTTGTTGGAGACGTCTGCTGAGATTATGCTCATATTCAGGCAAATCAATTTGCACAGCTTTACAATATGCACCCTGCCCCAGTTCTATGTAACATCCCCTGATAGATGTCCTCTGCATTGTTCATGTAAGGATGCTTATCTCACGAAGACATCTTCCCCATTGTTATGTCACCTTCAGTTTCCTGGCTGGCAACGCTGTTATATGTATATATGTATATGTGTGTGTGTGTGTGTATATATATATATATATATATATATATATATATATATATATGTGTGTGTGTGTGTGTGTGTGTGTGTGTTTTATATATATATATATATATATATATATATATATATATATATATATATATATATATATATACATACATATATAAAATGTGTATATATGTATATATCTGTGTGTGTGTGTGTGTGTATGTATTGCAGGAATTAAAAAAGGTGCATGGATCTGAAAAAATCAAAACAAAAACAAATAAATAAACAATCCAGCAGCATGTGCATCTTTACAAATAAATATATAAATCCTTTGGGCGGCGCAGTGGTTAATGCTGTCGCCTCACAGCAAGAGGTTCTCTGGTTCGATTCTCGGCTGGAGTGCCTTCTGTGTGGAGTTTGCATGTTCTCCCTGCGTTCGTGTGGGTTTCCTCCAGGTACTCCAGTTTCCTCCCACATTCTAAAGACATGCTTCTGGAGCATTTCTCCCTGGGCCTCCGCTG